>NW_026923311.1:0-215549 GCF_032062105.1 Saccostrea cuccullata | reverse complement strand
TACGTGCGCTTCGCTCTGATTGGCTGAAACAAAAATCTCAATATCTTTTCCGTTTTTTGACGAAATGGAATGAAATTTAAAATATAAGCATTCTTTAAGATGTCCTACAACATGATGTATAACATTTGTCATGAAAGCATGCGCATGCACGTGCGCTGCAATCTGATTGGCTTAAACTTCAAATGGCTGTAACTCCCTTGTTTTTCAACCAACTACGATAAGATTTAGAACATAGACAGACACAATAGACTCCTATAAGAAGTTACGGTCATCATGCACATGCATGCACGCGCATGCACGTGCGCTTTGCTCTGATTAGCTGAAACAAAAATCTCAATATCTTACTTGTTTTTTGACAAAATACTTTGAATTTTAAAACATAATCATACCTTAATACGTCCTAAACTATGATATATAAAAGTTTTCAAGAAACCACGCCCATGCACGTGTGCTGCGATCTGATTGGCTTAAACTTTAAATGCCTATAACTTTTTTGATTCTCAACAAAACAGGATGAAATTTAGAATATGAATAGATATGACGGATTCTTACATTATGCTACTATCAAACTTGAATGCAAGGACTTGCATGCACGTGTGCGCGCGCAATGCGTTAAATGACCGATTTACTTCATATAGTCGTAAATTTTTGATGAAACGTTTCAAAATTCAAAGAATAGAAACACATTAAAAGTGTAGTCACGATGATATAGCTTTCATGCATTGCACCTGCGCGCGCGTGCAATGATCAAATGACTTGTATACTTGATATGGCCGTTAGTTTTATATTTCTTTATGAAATGCTTTGATGACCTTGACCTTTGACCTTGACCTTTGACCCCTTGACCCAAAGGTCACAATCCAGCTCAAGTTCGTAGATGTATTTACAAACTCACTTTAACAAATGCTTAGAATAAAAAAGTCAACCCCCCCCCCTTCTCCTTAAAAAAAAAAATCAAAAGCATCGTAGAAAATTTCTCTGAAACTCAATCAACACCTGGGATCGACATAAATTTTCACTTAAGGTGCAGAAAAGACTTCATAGAAAGTTTCCTGAAAGTTTTACGGTAAGTCTCTAAAGTATATAGAAATTATGAATTTTTACGGCAAAAATTACAAATTCTGTCGTGTTTGAAATTTAAGTGCAGACGAACAAAGATATGATATAAACCTTTTAAAGCCTATTTCTCCAGATGTCGTTAATAGCATTCAATTCTACTGATATGAATTAATATTTTAATACCAAGCATTCTTCTTTTATTTTACCATTGAAATTTATCTGAATTTTTTTTAGAATTACACAATCCCCAGAAATAGCGAGTTTCGGTATATTAAAAAGCAATACACGTTTCTTTCCAGTAAAACATCAGGTGTTTGAATTCATGAAAAAATATTGATAAGGGGGTGTTAAACAATACCTGTCACATTAGCTGACACCAAAAAACCAGGGTACGTACACGACATTTTCTGATTTATTTGCATATGCAAACAGGGCTACCCTCAAATCCACGTGTTTTCAATGTCTTTATAAACATCACAAAAGCACCCCAGGAAGTAGCCTCCTATGCCCTGGAGAAATAGTTCCTGTCAAAAAACTTTATTTATTTATAGAGTAGATAAAATTTCCTAGGCACAGGTACCAGAGTTGTCAAACTGGCCTGGAAGGAAATTAAAAAAAAACTCTCAAAAGAAAGGAAAATCGGCTTAATGTATGGACCTACAATTGACTAAGTTCATTTTGATTGGTCAATTACCGGTGTGGTACCCCTAGTCGCCTTGAACCCAGTCCTGTCTTTCTGAAGAAAACCAACTCCGAGCCCGATGTAAAAATCTTAGTAGAGAAATGAGAATTTGAATTTTGCTGCCTTATTATGTTCCCCAAACGAAGTTTGGGAACATATTGTTTTTACTCTGTTTCTTATTATTTCCCCATTATTATTGTTTTTACTCTGTTTCTTATTATGTTCCCCAAACGAAGTTGGGGAACATATTGTTTTTACTCTGTTTCTTATTATTATTATTATTATTATTATTATTATTTTTCTTCTTCCTGGAAAATTTTGTTTTTTGAGTGAAATCTTGTAAACTACACATCCGATATAAGGTGAAATTTTTTAGGGTTAGTAGGCATGTTATGTAGATTTGCGGAATCAAGGTCATTTTGTGCGCACGTGCTTGCAAGAGCGTGCACGTGCATTATGTGAAATTACCAATATAATGGATATTGCTGTAACTTTTCTATTTTTTGGTGAAATTTTTTGAAACTCATAATGTAAAGATACATTAGTAGTATAGACAAGATAGCATGGTCAAAATAGCAAGATTTCACGCGCATGCACGTGCGCTTTGCTCTGATTGGCTGAAACTAAAGTATCAATAACTTTCTTGTTTTTTGTCATAATCATTTGAAATTTTGAACATAGTCCTACATTAGGGAGTTCTACAGCCTGTATAATAAGATTTATCATGAAAGCATGCGCATGCACGTGTGCTGCAAGCTGATTTGCTGAAACTTTAAATGGCTATATCTCCTTTGTTTTTTGACGAAATTCTTTGAAATTTAAAATATAGTCATGCATTGGGATATCCTACAAAATGATATACAAAAAAAAAATCATGAAATCACGCGCATGCACGTGTGCTGCAATTTGATTGGCTGAAAGTTTAAATTGCTATTTCTCCTTTGTTTTTTGACGAAATTCTTTGAAATTTAAAATATAGTCATGCATTATGATATCCTACAAAATGATATAAAAAAAATCATGAAATTATGCGCATGCCCGTGTGCTGCAATCTGATTGGCTGAAACTTTAAATGGCTATAACTCCCTTGTTTTTCAACCAAATAGGATATATACGTTGTTTAGAACATAGATAGATGTAAGGGACTTTACAAGAAGGTATTGTTCATCATGCACGTTTAATACGTGCGTGCATTTGAAATAGAATATTTAAAAATACTCTTGAAAGACAAGATGATATGGTCATAACGCACATGCATTCACATGCGCTTGGGTGTAATGCTAAAAATTGAATATAATTGGTATCCTTCCGGAAAAACATTGTTAAAGTCAAAAATGCACAGAGTTTGTCTTATTTAATGAAGCTTACAGGGAATATGGCACCGAAAGGGAGTTGGGGAGCGTTTGGGGAACATCTGTAACGGTTCCCGTTACAATTAGCACTAGTTATTATTATTATTATTATTATGTTCCCCAAACGAAGTTGGGGAACATATTGTTTTTACTCTGTTTCTTATTATTATTATTATGTTCCCCAAACGAAGTTGGGGAACATATTGTTTTTACTCTGTTTCTTATTATTATTATTATTATGTTCCCCAAACGAAGTTGGGGAACATATTGTTTTTACTCTGTTTCTTATTATTATTCTTTTTTCTTCTTATTTCTTCTCCGGACTTTTTTGTCCGCGAGTGTTCTCAGAAACTGTTCACCCAACTGAGCTAACACCTTTTTAGGGTTAATAGGTGTGTAGTGTAGGTGTGCGGAACGAAGGTCATTTTGCGCGCATACGCATGCACGTGCGTGCGCGTGATATGAGTGAAATGACTGATATACTTAATATAGCTATAACTTTTACATTTTTTACTGAAATGATTTGAAACTCATTATATAAAGATATATTAATAGTGTAGATAAGGTGACACTGTCAAATTAGCACGAACTCACGCGCATGCACGTGCGCTTTGCTCTGATTGGCTGAAACAAAAATCTCAATATCTTCTCTGTTTTTTGACGAAATGCTTTGAAATTTAAAACTTAGGCATGCTTTAGGATATCCTACAATATGGTATATAAGAATTTTCATCAAATCACGCGCATGCACGTGCGCTGCAATCTGATTGGCTTAAACTTTAAATGGCTATAACTCCCTTGTTTTTCAACCAAACAGCATGGGATTTAGAACATAGACAAACATAATGGACTCCTAGAAGAAGGTATGGTCATCATCAACATGCTTGCACGTGCATGAACGTGCGCTTCGCTCTGATTGGCTGATACAAAAATCTTCTTTTTTGTTTTTTGACGAAATGCTTTGAAATTTAAAACATAGGCATGCTTTAGGATATCCTAAAATGTCATATATATTAATTTTTATCAAATCACGCGCATGCACGTGCGCTGCAATCTGATTGGCTGAAACTTTAAATGGCTATAACTCCCTTGGTTTTCAACCAAACAGGATGGGATTCAGAACATAGATAGATATTATAGACTCCTACAACAGGGAATGGTCATCATGCACAGGCATGCACGTGAAATGTGTAAAATTCTAAATACACTAGATTAAAGATATTTTTGGATTAAATGCTGTAATATTTAGTATATTAAAATATATCAATAGTGTAGACAAGATGATATGGTCATTACGCACATGCATTCAAATGCGCATGCGTGCAATGCTGAAATTGAATACTTCTGGTAAAACTTTGTTAAAGTCTTAAATGTATCGCGTTTGTCTTATTTAATTAAGCTTACAGGGAATATGGCACCAAAAGGAAGTTGGGGAGCGTTTGGGGAACATCTGTAACGGTTCCCGTTACAATTAGCACTTCCCGTTATTGGATACCAGCATGTTTTTATTAGCCCTAGTTATTATTTATGTCGCCCCGAACGAAGTCGGGGACGACATATTGATATTGTACGCATGTTTTTTTTATCCAGGCTGTTTCTCGGAGATGGCTGGGACAATCTTCCTGAAACTTTCCTCAAAGGACGATCACTGGTTGTAGTTGTGCAGTGAGGTCGTTCAGTTCCAATATGTCTACCGTTGCCATGGAAACCTGTAAAAAGCGACAAATTTTGTCCGAGAGTGTTCTCTCTGGTCCCTTAAACGTTCGTCATGAAACTTTTCTTATTTTAAGGATTAGTATCTGTAGTTCTGCAACTCGTATTTAAAATTTTCATATAATCGATTATTGCCATGGAAACCGGGTGAAAGTAAAAATTCTTTAATTTCGATTTTCTCAATAACTACTCAGGCAATCGTTTTGAAACTTTCAATGTTTATTCCTTGCAATGTGTCAAAGTGATTTCTACTTTCAAAATAATTGTAATGAGTCGCTCACGGTTGCCATAGAAACGAAACAGAAAAAAAGATTCAGATGTACACATGTGTTCTCCAAGGTCTAGGTCAAAGGGTCAAAGTTCGTCGTATCCAATAAAAGTTCTTTTCACAAGGATTACATATTTGAAATACGAAAGCCCTAGTACTTACCGTTCAAACGTTATGGCTATTTACTATGTTCAAGACGACCCCCCCCCCCCCCCCCCCTTTTTTTTTGAAGCACACAGCCAAGTAGAATACACAGATATAACATATACAACTTACAAGTAACTTTTTAAAATCTTCATTCATAAAATTCAGTTCCCGTCATGTGATATTTTGCCATCATTCATTCTCCTTCTGTTTTGTCTCTTGAATTTATAAATATTTTATTTTATCTATATAAAAAAAAATAACGATTGTCAGCTGCATTTATTATCATTTCGCGTTTTCTTGTATATCTATCACTTGTATATTATTCATTTCATTAGATAGTGCAAGTATAAATTAAAAAATTGGTACGTCATTTCCATAGTTTTTATTCATTCATAAATTCTTTGATCCGCTCCTGATGGTTCGCAAAGCCTTGATCACCACTGTATACAAAACATTCATCTCGCCGAAAATGTTCATGATTCCGCTAAACTGAGAAAGTTCACACATGATTTATCATCTCATAACACACATCAGCTCTCTGCAATGCAGAAATGCTCGAATTGAAGGGGAAAATTCAGGAGTTATTGATGAGAAAAATTCAGGAGTTATTATGTCGCCCCGAACGAAGTCGGGGACGACATATTGATATTGTACGCATGTTTTTTTTATCCAGGCTGTTTCTCGGAGATGGCTGGGACAATCTTCCTGAAACTTTCCTCAAAGGACGATCACTGGTTGTAGTTGTGCAGTGAGGTCGTTCAGTTCCAATATGTCTACCGTTGCCATGGAAACCTGTAAAAAGCGACAAATTTTGTCCGAGAGTGTTCTCTCTGGTCCCTTAAACGTTCGTCATGAAACTTTTCTTATTTTAAGGATTAGTATCTGTAGTTCTGCAACTCGTATTTAAAATTTTCATATAATCGATTATTGCCATGGAAACCGGGTGAAAGTAAAAATTCTTTAATTTCGATTTTCTCAATAACTACTCAGGCAATCGTTTTGAAACTTTCAATGTTTATTCCTTGCAATGTGTCAAAGTGATTTCTACTTTCAAAATAATTGTAATGAGTCGCTCACGGTTGCCATAGAAACGAAACAGAAAAAAAGATTCAGATGTACACATGTGTTCTCCAAGGTCTAGGTCAAAGGGTCAAAGTTCGTCGTATCCAATAAAAGTTCTTTTCACAAGGATTACATATTTGAAATACGAAAGCCCTAGTACTTACCGTTCAAACGTTATGGCTATTTACTATGTTCAAGACGACCCCCCCCCCCTTTTTTTTTGAAGCACACAGCCAAGTAGAATACACAGATATAACATATACAACTTACAAGTAACTTTTTAAAATCTTCATTCATAAAATTCAGTTCCCGTCATGTGATATTTTGCCATCATTCATTCTCCTTCTGTTTTGTCTCTTGAATTTATAAATATTTTATTTTATCTATATAAAAAAAAATAACGATTGTCAGCTGCATTTATTATCATTTCGCGTTTTCTTGTATATCTATCACTTGTATATTATTCATTTCATTAGATAGTGCAAGTATAAATTAAAAAATTGGTACGTCATTTCCATAGTTTTTATTCATTCATAAATTCTTTGATCCGCTCCTGATGGTTCGCAAAGCCTTGATCACCACTGTATACAAAACATTCATCTCGCCGAAAATGTTCATGATTCCGCTAAACTGAGAAAGTTCACACATGATTTATCATCTCATAACACACATCAGCTCTCTGCAATGCAGAAATGCTCGAATTGAAGGGGAAAATTCAGGAGTTATTGATGAGAAAAATTCAGGAGTTATTATGTCGCCCCGAACGAAGTCGGGGACGACATATTGATATTGTACGCATGTTTTTTTTATCCAGGCTGTTTCTCGGAGATGGCTGGGACAATCTTCCTGAAACTTTCCTCAAAGGACGATCACTGGTTGTAGTTGTGCAGTGAGGTCGTTCAGTTCCAATATGTCTACCGTTGCCATGGAAACCTGTAAAAAGCGACAAATTTTGTCCGAGAGTGTTCTCTCTGGTCCCTTAAACGTTCGTCATGAAACTTTTCTTATTTTAAGGATTAGTATCTGTAGTTCTGCAACTCGTATTTAAAATTTTCATATAATCGATTATTGCCATGGAAACCGGGTGAAAGTAAAAATTCTTTAATTTCGATTTTCTCAATAACTACTCAGGCAATCGTTTTGAAACTTTCAATGTTTATTCCTTGCAATGTGTCAAAGTGATTTCTACTTTCAAAATAATTGTAATGAGTCGCTCACGGTTGCCATAGAAACGAAACAGAAAAAAAGATTCAGATGTACACATGTGTTCTCCAAGGTCTAGGTCAAAGGGTCAAAGTTCGTCGTATCCAATAAAAGTTCTTTTCACAAGGATTACATATTTGAAATACGAAAGCCCTAGTACTTACCGTTCAAACGTTATGGCTATTTACTATGTTCAAGACGACCCCCCCCCCTTTTTTTTTGAAGCACACAGCCAAGTAGAATACACAGATATAACATATACAACTTACAAGTAACTTTTTAAAATCTTCATTCATAAAATTCAGTTCCCGTCATGTGATATTTTGCCATCATTCATTCTCCTTCTGTTTTGTCTCTTGAATTTATAAATATTTTATTTTATCTATATAAAAAAAAATAACGATTGTCAGCTGCATTTATTATCATTTCGCGTTTTCTTGTATATCTATCACTTGTATATTATTCATTTCATTAGATAGTGCAAGTATAAATTAAAAAATTGGTACGTCATTTCCATAGTTTTTATTCATTCATAAATTCTTTGATCCGCTCCTGATGGTTCGCAAAGCCTTGATCACCACTGTATACAAAACATTCATCTCGCCGAAAATGTTCATGATTCCGCTAAACTGAGAAAGTTCACACATGATTTATCATCTCATAACACACATCAGCTCTCTGCAATGCAGAAATGCTCGAATTGAAGGGGAAAATTCAGGAGTTATTGATGAGAAAAATTCAGGAGTTATTATGTCGCCCCGAACGAAGTCGGGGACGACATATTGATATTGTACGCATGTTTTTTTTATCCAGGCTGTTTCTCGGAGATGGCTGGGACAATCTTCCTGAAACTTTCCTCAAAGGACGATCACTGGTTGTAGTTGTGCAGTGAGGTCGTTCAGTTCCAATATGTCTACCGTTGCCATGGAAACCTGTAAAAAGCGACAAATTTTGTCCGAGAGTGTTCTCTCTGGTCCCTTAAACGTTCGTCATGAAACTTTTCTTATTTTAAGGATTAGTATCTGTAGTTCTGCAACTCGTATTTAAAATTTTCATATAATCGATTATTGCCATGGAAACCGGGTGAAAGTAAAAATTCTTTAATTTCGATTTTCTCAATAACTACTCAGGCAATCGTTTTGAAACTTTCAATGTTTATTCCTTGCAATGTGTCAAAGTGATTTCTACTTTCAAAATAATTGTAATGAGTCGCTCACGGTTGCCATAGAAACGAAACAGAAAAAAAGATTCAGATGTACACATGTGTTCTCCAAGGTCTAGGTCAAAGGGTCAAAGTTCGTCGTATCCAATAAAAGTTCTTTTCACAAGGATTACATATTTGAAATACGAAAGCCCTAGTACTTACCGTTCAAACGTTATGGCTATTTACTATGTTCAAGACGACCCCCCCCCCCTTTTTTTTTGAAGCACACAGCCAAGTAGAATACACAGATATAACATATACAACTTACAAGTAACTTTTTAAAATCTTCATTCATAAAATTCAGTTCCCGTCATGTGATATTTTGCCATCATTCATTCTCCTTCTGTTTTGTCTCTTGAATTTATAAATATTTTATTTTATCTATATAAAAAAAAATAACGATTGTCAGCTGCATTTATTATCATTTCGCGTTTTCTTGTATATCTATCACTTGTATATTATTCATTTCATTAGATAGTGCAAGTATAAATTAAAAAATTGGTACGTCATTTCCATAGTTTTTATTCATTCATAAATTCTTTGATCCGCTCCTGATGGTTCGCAAAGCCTTGATCACCACTGTATACAAAACATTCATCTCGCCGAAAATGTTCATGATTCCGCTAAACTGAGAAAGTTCACACATGATTTATCATCTCATAACACACATCAGCTCTCTGCAATGCAGAAATGCTCGAATTGAAGGGGAAAATTCAGGAGTTATTGATGAGAAAAATTCAGGAGTTATTATGTCGCCCCGAACGAAGTCGGGGACGACATATTGATATTGTACGCATGTTTTTTTTATCCAGGCTGTTTCTCGGAGATGGCTGGGACAATCTTCCTGAAACTTTCCTCAAAGGACGATCACTGGTTGTAGTTGTGCAGTGAGGTCGTTCAGTTCCAATATGTCTACCGTTGCCATGGAAACCTGTAAAAAGCGACAAATTTTGTCCGAGAGTGTTCTCTCTGGTCCCTTAAACGTTCGTCATGAAACTTTTCTTATTTTAAGGATTAGTATCTGTAGTTCTGCAACTCGTATTTAAAATTTTCATATAATCGATTATTGCCATGGAAACCGGGTGAAAGTAAAAATTCTTTAATTTCGATTTTCTCAATAACTACTCAGGCAATCGTTTTGAAACTTTCAATGTTTATTCCTTGCAATGTGTCAAAGTGATTTCTACTTTCAAAATAATTGTAATGAGTCGCTCACGGTTGCCATAGAAACGAAACAGAAAAAAAGATTCAGATGTACACATGTGTTCTCCAAGGTCTAGGTCAAAGGGTCAAAGTTCGTCGTATCCAATAAAAGTTCTTTTCACAAGGATTACATATTTGAAATACGAAAGCCCTAGTACTTACCGTTCAAACGTTATGGCTATTTACTATGTTCAAGACGACCCCCCCCCCTTTTTTTTTTGAAGCACACAGCCAAGTAGAATACACAGATATAACATATACAACTTACAAGTAACTTTTTAAAATCTTCATTCATAAAATTCAGTTCCCGTCATGTGATATTTTGCCATCATTCATTCTCCTTCTGTTTTGTCTCTTGAATTTATAAATATTTTATTTTATCTATATAAAAAAAAATAACGATTGTCAGCTGCATTTATTATCATTTCGCGTTTTCTTGTATATCTATCACTTGTATATTATTCATTTCATTAGATAGTGCAAGTATAAATTAAAAAATTGGTACGTCATTTCCATAGTTTTTATTCATTCATAAATTCTTTGATCCGCTCCTGATGGTTCGCAAAGCCTTGATCACCACTGTATACAAAACATTCATCTCGCCGAAAATGTTCATGATTCCGCTAAACTGAGAAAGTTCACACATGATTTATCATCTCATAACACACATCAGCTCTCTGCAATGCAGAAATGCTCGAATTGAAGGGGAAAATTCAGGAGTTATTGATGAGAAAAATTCAGGAGTTATTATGTCGCCCCGAACGAAGTCGGGGACGACATATTGATATTGTACGCATGTTTTTTTTATCCAGGCTGTTTCTCGGAGATGGCTGGGACAATCTTCCTGAAACTTTCCTCAAAGGACGATCACTGGTTGTAGTTGTGCAGTGAGGTCGTTCAGTTCCAATATGTCTACCGTTGCCATGGAAACCTGTAAAAAGCGACAAATTTTGTCCGAGAGTGTTCTCTCTGGTCCCTTAAACGTTCGTCATGAAACTTTTCTTATTTTAAGGATTAGTATCTGTAGTTCTGCAACTCGTATTTAAAATTTTCATATAATCGATTATTGCCATGGAAACCGGGTGAAAGTAAAAATTCTTTAATTTCGATTTTCTCAATAACTACTCAGGCAATCGTTTTGAAACTTTCAATGTTTATTCCTTGCAATGTGTCAAAGTGATTTCTACTTTCAAAATAATTGTAATGAGTCGCTCACGGTTGCCATAGAAACGAAACAGAAAAAAAGATTCAGATGTACACATGTGTTCTCCAAGGTCTAGGTCAAAGGGTCAAAGTTCGTCGTATCCAATAAAAGTTCTTTTCACAAGGATTACATATTTGAAATACGAAAGCCCTAGTACTTACCGTTCAAACGTTATGGCTATTTACTATGTTCAAGACGACCCCCCCCCCCTTTTTTTTTTGAAGCACACAGCCAAGTAGAATACACAGATATAACATATACAACTTACAAGTAACTTTTTAAAATCTTCATTCATAAAATTCAGTTCCCGTCATGTGATATTTTGCCATCATTCATTCTCCTTCTGTTTTGTCTCTTGAATTTATAAATATTTTATTTTATCTATATAAAAAAAAATAACGATTGTCAGCTGCATTTATTATCATTTCGCGTTTTCTTGTATATCTATCACTTGTATATTATTCATTTCATTAGATAGTGCAAGTATAAATTAAAAAATTGGTACGTCATTTCCATAGTTTTTATTCATTCATAAATTCTTTGATCCGCTCCTGATGGTTCGCAAAGCCTTGATCACCACTGTATACAAAACATTCATCTCGCCGAAAATGTTCATGATTCCGCTAAACTGAGAAAGTTCACACATGATTTATCATCTCATAACACACATCAGCTCTCTGCAATGCAGAAATGCTCGAATTGAAGGGGAAAATTCAGGAGTTATTGATGAGAAAAATTCAGGAGTTATTATGTCGCCCCGAACGAAGTCGGGGACGACATATTGATATTGTACGCATGTTTTTTTTATCCAGGCTGTTTCTCGGAGATGGCTGGGACAATCTTCCTGAAACTTTCCTCAAAGGACGATCACTGGTTGTAGTTGTGCAGTGAGGTCGTTCAGTTCCAATATGTCTACCGTTGCCATGGAAACCTGTAAAAAGCGACAAATTTTGTCCGAGAGTGTTCTCTCTGGTCCCTTAAACGTTCGTCATGAAACTTTTCTTATTTTAAGGATTAGTATCTGTAGTTCTGCAACTCGTATTTAAAATTTTCATATAATCGATTATTGCCATGGAAACCGGGTGAAAGTAAAAATTCTTTAATTTCGATTTTCTCAATAACTACTCAGGCAATCGTTTTGAAACTTTCAATGTTTATTCCTTGCAATGTGTCAAAGTGATTTCTACTTTCAAAATAATTGTAATGAGTCGCTCACGGTTGCCATAGAAACGAAACAGAAAAAAAGATTCAGATGTACACATGTGTTCTCCAAGGTCTAGGTCAAAGGGTCAAAGTTCGTCGTATCCAATAAAAGTTCTTTTCACAAGGATTACATATTTGAAATACGAAAGCCCTAGTACTTACCGTTCAAACGTTATGGCTATTTACTATGTTCAAGACGACCCCCCCCCCCTTTTTTTTTGAAGCACACAGCCAAGTAGAATACACAGATATAACATATACAACTTACAAGTAACTTTTTAAAATCTTCATTCATAAAATTCAGTTCCCGTCATGTGATATTTTGCCATCATTCATTCTCCTTCTGTTTTGTCTCTTGAATTTATAAATATTTTATTTTATCTATATAAAAAAAAATAACGATTGTCAGCTGCATTTATTATCATTTCGCGTTTTCTTGTATATCTATCACTTGTATATTATTCATTTCATTAGATAGTGCAAGTATAAATTAAAAAATTGGTACGTCATTTCCATAGTTTTTATTCATTCATAAATTCTTTGATCCGCTCCTGATGGTTCGCAAAGCCTTGATCACCACTGTATACAAAACATTCATCTCGCCGAAAATGTTCATGATTCCGCTAAACTGAGAAAGTTCACACATGATTTATCATCTCATAACACACATCAGCTCTCTGCAATGCAGAAATGCTCGAATTGAAGGGGAAAATTCAGGAGTTATTGATGAGAAAAATTCAGGAGTTATTATGTCGCCCCGAACGAAGTCGGGGACGACATATTGATATTGTACGCATGTTTTTTTTATCCAGGCTGTTTCTCGGAGATGGCTGGGACAATCTTCCTGAAACTTTCCTCAAAGGACGATCACTGGTTGTAGTTGTGCAGTGAGGTCGTTCAGTTCCAATATGTCTACCGTTGCCATGGAAACCTGTAAAAAGCGACAAATTTTGTCCGAGAGTGTTCTCTCTGGTCCCTTAAACGTTCGTCATGAAACTTTTCTTATTTTAAGGATTAGTATCTGTAGTTCTGCAACTCGTATTTAAAATTTTCATATAATCGATTATTGCCATGGAAACCGGGTGAAAGTAAAAATTCTTTAATTTCGATTTTCTCAATAACTACTCAGGCAATCGTTTTGAAACTTTCAATGTTTATTCCTTGCAATGTGTCAAAGTGATTTCTACTTTCAAAATAATTGTAATGAGTCGCTCACGGTTGCCATAGAAACGAAACAGAAAAAAAGATTCAGATGTACACATGTGTTCTCCAAGGTCTAGGTCAAAGGGTCAAAGTTCGTCGTATCCAATAAAAGTTCTTTTCACAAGGATTACATATTTGAAATACGAAAGCCCTAGTACTTACCGTT
The DNA here is from genome assembly GCF_032062105.1 of Saccostrea cuccullata. Taxonomy (NCBI): domain Eukaryota; kingdom Metazoa; phylum Mollusca; class Bivalvia; order Ostreida; family Ostreidae; genus Saccostrea; species Saccostrea cuccullata. The sequence continues at coordinate 201,880 of NW_026923311.1, read as the reverse complement.
CAAACGTTATGGCTATTTACTATGTTCAAGACGACCCCCCCCCCTTTTTTTTTGAAGCACACAGCCAAGTAGAATACACAGATATAACATATACAACTTACAAGTAACTTTTTAAAATCTTCATTCATAAAATTCAGTTCCCGTCATGTGATATTTTGCCATCATTCATTCTCCTTCTGTTTTGTCTCTTGAATTTATAAATATTTTATTTTATCTATATAAAAAAAAATAACGATTGTCAGCTGCATTTATTATCATTTCGCGTTTTCTTGTATATCTATCACTTGTATATTATTCATTTCATTAGATAGTGCAAGTATAAATTAAAAAATTGGTACGTCATTTCCATAGTTTTTATTCATTCATAAATTCTTTGATCCGCTCCTGATGGTTCGCAAAGCCTTGATCACCACTGTATACAAAACATTCATCTCGCCGAAAATGTTCATGATTCCGCTAAACTGAGAAAGTTCACACATGATTTATCATCTCATAACACACATCAGCTCTCTGCAATGCAGAAATGCTCGAATTGAAGGGGAAAATTCAGGAGTTATTGATGAGAAAAATTCAGGAGTTATTATGTCGCCCCGAACGAAGTCGGGGACGACATATTGATATTGTACGCATGTTTTTTTTATCCAGGCTGTTTCTCGGAGATGGCTGGGACAATCTTCCTGAAACTTTCCTCAAAGGACGATCACTGGTTGTAGTTGTGCAGTGAGGTCGTTCAGTTCCAATATGTCTACCGTTGCCATGGAAACCTGTAAAAAGCGACAAATTTTGTCCGAGAGTGTTCTCTCTGGTCCCTTAAACGTTCGTCATGAAACTTTTCTTATTTTAAGGATTAGTATCTGTAGTTCTGCAACTCGTATTTAAAATTTTCATATAATCGATTATTGCCATGGAAACCGGGTGAAAGTAAAAATTCTTTAATTTCGATTTTCTCAATAACTACTCAGGCAATCGTTTTGAAACTTTCAATGTTTATTCCTTGCAATGTGTCAAAGTGATTTCTACTTTCAAAATAATTGTAATGAGTCGCTCACGGTTGCCATAGAAACGAAACAGAAAAAAAGATTCAGATGTACACATGTGTTCTCCAAGGTCTAGGTCAAAGGGTCAAAGTTCGTCGTATCCAATAAAAGTTCTTTTCACAAGGATTACATATTTGAAATACGAAAGCCCTAGTACTTACCGTTCAAACGTTATGGCTATTTACTATGTTCAAGACGACCCCCCCCTTTTTTTTTTGAAGCACACAGCCAAGTAGAATACACAGATATAACATATACAACTTACAAGTAACTTTTTAAAATCTTCATTCATAAAATTCAGTTCCCGTCATGTGATATTTTGCCATCATTCATTCTCCTTCTGTTTTGTCTCTTGAATTTATAAATATTTTATTTTATCTATATAAAAAAAAATAACGATTGTCAGCTGCATTTATTATCATTTCGCGTTTTCTTGTATATCTATCACTTGTATATTATTCATTTCATTAGATAGTGCAAGTATAAATTAAAAAATTGGTACGTCATTTCCATAGTTTTTATTCATTCATAAATTCTTTGATCCGCTCCTGATGGTTCGCAAAGCCTTGATCACCACTGTATACAAAACATTCATCTCGCCGAAAATGTTCATGATTCCGCTAAACTGAGAAAGTTCACACATGATTTATCATCTCATAACACACATCAGCTCTCTGCAATGCAGAAATGCTCGAATTGATGGTGGCATGTCAGATTCGTTTTTCGGTAGAACCTCTAAAATGAAAGTGAAAGAGGGAAATTTCAGAGTTCCCACTGGCGTTACAATACACAAAATAATTCGGCTGATCTTCTTCATAAATTACATTTCCCAAGCTTTTATGATAGGAAAGATACTGCCAATTAACAAGTATGAGGCTCAGTTCAGTACATCTGCCAGATTTCGTTTATGCAAGTCTGCAAATTGAGGAACTTGTAATTTTCCTGCACTACTTTCTTCTCCTACCGATTCTAAAAATAATGAGAGGGATGTACCGAATTAAGGTCTTCCGTTTCCAATGGAAAGGACTGATATAACTCAAAGGTTTTCAAACTTAGCTTATGGACTTTTGTTTTAGTGATGATAAAAATGAAAGTCTTGTCTAATACGGGGCGACATATGCTATTGCTTGCAATAGCAGACTTTCTAGTTATTATTATTTTTCTTCTTCCTGGGTACTTATTTGTCCGGGAGTGATCTTGTAAACTACACATCCGACTTAGGTAAAACCTTTTTAGGGTTAGTAGGCATGTTATGTAGATTTGCGGAACGAAGGTCATTTTGCGCGCACGTGCTTGCAAGAGCGTGCACGTGCAACATGTGAAATGACCGATGAAATTGATTTTGGCATAAATTTGGATGAAATGCTTTGAAACTCATAATAGAAGGATATATTAGTGGCATAGACAATATGACATGGTCAAAATCGCAAGATCTCACGCGCATGCACGTGCACTTTGCTCTGATTGGCTGAAACTAAAGTCTCTATATCTTTCTTGTTTTTTGACGAAATCCCTTGAAATTTTGAACATAGCCATACATTAGGATATCCTACAACATGATATATAGCAATTATCATGAAAACACGTGCATGCACGTGCGCTGCAATCTGATTGGCTTAAACTTTAAATAGCTATAACTCCCTTGATTTTCAACCAAACAGGATGGGATTTGGAACATAGATAGATATAATGGACCTATACAAGAAGATATGGTCACCATGCACATGCATACACGTGCGTGTACATGTGCTGCAATCTGATTGGCTGAAACTTTTAACAGCTATAACTCCTTTGGTTTTCAACCAAACGGGGTAGGATTTAGAATATAGATAGATGTAACGGACTTCTACAAGAAGGTATTGTCACCATGCTCGTGTATGCACTTGCGTGCACGTGAAATGAGTAAAATAAAAAAAAAACACTTGAATGAGCGTATTTTGAAATACTCTTAGATTAAATACTTTAATATTTACTATATTAGAATATATAGATTCTGTAGACGATATGATATGGTCATTACGCACATGCATTCACAAGCGCATGCGTGCAATTCTAAAATTTGAATGAACTTGGTACACTTCTGGGTAAACGTTGTTAAAGTCTCAAATGCGTAGAGTTTGTCTTATTTAATGAAGCTTACAGGGATTTGGCAGGAAAAGGGAGTTGGGGAGCGTTTGGGGAACATCTGTAACGGTCCCCGTTACAATTAGCACTAGTTATGTTCCCCAAACGAAGTTGGGGAACATATTGTTTTTACTCTGTTTCTTATTATTATTATTATTTTTCTTCTTCCTGGGAAAATTTTGTCCACGAGTGATCTTGTTAACTACACATCCGACTAAGGTAAAATGTTTTTAGGGTTAGTAGGCATGTTATGTAGATTTGCCGAACGAAGGTCATTTTGCGCGCACGTGCTTGCAAGAGCGGGCACGTGCAAGACGTGAAATGACCAATATAATGAATCCTACCGTAACTTTTCTATTTTTTGATGAAATGTTTTGAAACTCATAATATAAGGATATATTAGTAGTATAAATAAGATGACGTGGTCAATATGGCAAGATCTCACGCGCATGCACGTGCGCTTCCCTCTGATTGGCTGAAACTAAAGTCTCAATATCTTTCTTGTTTCTTGTCATAATCTTTTGAAATTTTGAACATAGTCCTATATTATGAAGATCTACAGCATGATATATAAAAATTTTCATGAAAGCATGCGCATGCGCGTGTGCTGTAATCTGATTGGCTGAAATTTTAAATGGCTATCTCTCCTTTGTTTTTTGACGAAATGCTTTGAAATTTAAAACATAGTCATGCATTAGGATATACTAAAATATGTTATAGAAAAAAAAATCATGAAATCACGCGCATGCACGTGTGCTGCAATCTGATTGGCTGAAACTTTAAATGGCTATATCTCCTTTGTTTTTTGACGAAATATTTGGAATTTCAAAATATAGTCATTCATTTTGATGTCCTTCAATACGATAAAGATAAAAAATTATGAAATCACGCGCATGCATGTGTGCTGCAATCTGATTGGCTGAAACTTCAAATGGCTATAACTCCCTTGTTTTTCAACCAAACAGGATGGGATTTAGAACATAGATAAATATAAGAGACTCCTACAAGAAGGTGAAGTCATTATGCACGTGCGTGCAAGTCCGTGCACGTGAAATAAGTAAAATTAAAAATACACTCGAATGAGTGCATTTTTAATGCTTTTGGATTAAATGCTTTGATATTAAGTATATTAAAATTTTAGATAGTGTAGACAAGATAATATGGTCGTTACGCACATGAACACACGTGCAATGCCTATTTTAAAATATATTTTGTTTTTTTTTCCAGGAAGACCTTGATTAAGTCTAAATTCCATAAAGTATTTCTTATTTTATAGAGATTACAGGGAATATGGCACCAAAAGGGAGTTGGGGAGCGTTTGGGGAACATCTGTAACGGTCCCCGTTACAATTAGCACTAGTTATTCTTTTTTTTCTTCTTTGTTCTCCGGTACTTTTTTTGTCCGCGAGTGTTCTCAGAAACTGTTCACCCAACTGAGCTAAAACCTTTTTAGGGTTAATAGGTGTGTAGTGTAGGTGTGCAACACGAAGGTTATTTTGCGCGCATACGCATGCACGTGCGGGCGCGTGAAATGAGTGAAATGTCGGATATACTTTATATAGCAATAACTCCAACATTTTTTGATGAAATATTTTAAAACTCATTTAATAAGGATATATTAATAGTGTAGTTAATGTGACACTGTCAAATTAGCACGAACTCACGCGCATGCACGTGCGCTTCGCTCTGATTGGCTGCAACAAAAATCTCAATATCTTTTCTGTTTTTTGACGAAATGCTATGAAATTTAAAATATAGGCATACTTTAGGATGTACTACAATATGATATATAACAATTGTCATGTAAACACGCGCATGCACGTGCGTTGCAATCTGATTGGCTTAAACTTTAAATGGCTATAACTCCCTTGTTTTTCAACGAAACAGTATGGGATTTAGAACATAGACAAACATAATGGACTCCCACAAGGAGGTATGGTCGTCATGCACATTTATGCACATGCATGCACGTGCATGCACGTGTGCTTTGCTGTGAATCGCTGAAACAAAAATCGCAATATCTTTTTCTAATTTTTGACGAAATGCTTTAAAATTTTAAACATAATCATGCATTAGGATGTCCTACAATATGATATATAACAGCTGTCGTGAAAACATGCGCATACACATGCGCTGCAATCTGATTGGCTTAAACTTAAAATGGCTATAACTTCCTCGTTTTTCAACCAAACAGGATGGGATTTAGAACATAGACAAGCATAACAGACTCCTATAAGAAGATACAGTCGACATGCACATGCATGCACGTGCGTGCACGTGAAATGAGTAAAATTACAAATACACTAGATTAAAACGTATTTTTTAATACTTTTGGATAAAACGCTGAATTTCTAGTATAAAAAATAGTGTAGACAAGATGATATGGTCATTACGCACATGCATTCAAATGCGCATGCGTGCAATGCATAAATTTGAATATACTGAATATACTTCTGGGAAAACATTGTTATAGTCTAAAAGGCATAGAGTTCGTCTTATTTAATGAAGCTTACAGGGAATAAGGCACCATAAGGGAGTTGGGGAGCGTTTGGGGAACATCTGTAACGGTTCCCGTTACAATTAGCCCTAGTTATTATTATTTTTCTTCTTCCTGGGAAAATTTTGTCCTCGAGTGATCTTGTAAACTACATATCCGACTTAGGTGAAACCTTTTTAGGGTCAGTAGGCATGTTATGTAGAGTTGCCGAACGAAGGTCATTTTGCGCGCACGTGCTTGCAAGAGCGCGCACGTGCAACACATGAAATGACCAATATAATGAATATTGCTGTAACTTTTCTTTTTCTTGATGAATTTTTTTGAAACTCATAATGTAAGGATACATTAGTAGTATAGACAAGATGGCATGGTCAAAATAGCAAGATCTCACGAGCATGCACGTGCGCTTCGCTCTGATTGGCTGAAACTAAAGTCTCAATATCTTTCTTGTTTCTTGTCATAATCTTTTGAAATTTTGGACATAGTCCTACATTATGAAGATCTACAGCATTATATATAAAAATTTTCATGAAAGCATGCGCATGCGCTTGAACTGCAATCTGATTGGCTGAAACTTTAAATGGCTATATCTACTTTGTTTTTTGACGAAATGCTTTGAAATTTAAAACATAGTCATGCATTAAGAAATCCTAAAATATGATTTAGAAAAAATTCATGAAATCACGCGCATGCACGTGTGCTGCAATCTGATTGGCTGAAACTTTATATGGCTATATCTCCTTTGTTTTTTGACGAAATGTTTGGAATTTTAAAATATAGTCATTCATTTAGATATTCTTTAATACGATAAAGATAAAAATTTATGAAATCACGCGTATGCATGTGTGCTGCAATCTGATTGGCTGAAACTTCAAATGGCTAAAGCTCCCTTTTTTTTTAACCAAACAGGATGGGATTTAGAACAAAGATAAATATAAGGGACTTCTACAAGAAGGTGTATTCATCATGCACGTGCTTACACGTGCATGCACGTGAAATGAGTAGGATAAAAAAAACCACTCGAATGGGTGTATTTTTTAATACTTTTGGATTAAATACTTTGATATCAAGTATATTGAAATATATGGATAGTGTAGACAAGATAATATGATCATCACGACATGAACACGCGTGCAATGTTTACATTTAAATATAATTTGTATTCTTTTTGGGAAGACTTTGATTAAGTCTAAATTACATATAGTATTTCTTATTTAAAAGAGATTACAGGGAATATGGCACCAAAAGGGAGTTGGGGAGCGTTTGGGGAACATCTGTAACGGTCCCCGTTACAATTAGCACTAGTTTGAAATTGTGGGGACACCAAAATATACCGATGCTGTGTGCCACGTAATATCTGAAAATTTTTGATTTACACTGAAAGACATTGCTAAGACACTAAACATTTTATCAATTGGAAAAAAATATAATATTTCTATCAGATAGGTGCCCTTTTTTTATCAGTAATGCTTTAGAGAAAACACGCGTCAAATGTGCCAACGGTCTATTAAATGAAGAAATTTTTAACAAAATCGAAGATTTAATAACTTGCTTGATGGATGACAAAACATAGGTCACTTATATAGCCGAAACAATTCTAGAATAACAAATGTGGAAGCAAAGAAAAACGTTCTCTTTTTTTATATTAATTATTATGGTAAAGAGAATCAAGGGTTCCAAACATGTATTAATAGTTTTTATGCATTTTGAGAAGTCCAGTAAAACATGTACATACATGCATCCAAATAAAGGACTAGCAATGGCAACTTTTATGTTTCAAATTGCACGATGTGTTTGACAACGCAGCTTTAAATAAGCTGAGAGAAATACGCAAGATTTGGAAGAAAAGAAAGTATACAGAGCCTTTTCCATCACCCATATTTGCTAGATCTCAGTCTTTTTAGATCTTTTCATTCCCTAAACGCATGGAAACATGAAAAGGCAGAAAAATTATACAATATCAGATATGTCGTGAAAAAAAATGATATTTATCTGTGTCTTTGGGGCATCCCTAAAGATGAGTATGCCGAGGTTTTCTCTTCATGGGTACAAAGACCTAGAGGTACGACATTGTATTTAACAGGGAATGCCTTGAGAGATTGAAACTAGTAAGATTATACATTACATACTTTTCTTTTTTTAGATGATATTTTACATTTTTACTTGAACGACCCTTGCAGTACTTGCATTATATAAATAAGAAAAGTTGCTGTTGGAAAGTTAAAGCCATCCCGTTTGTTAAAGATATGAGTTCTATCACAAACGGATGGCATCAGATTTTTTTTACTGTCAACTTCCTTTGATTATATTGTAATATTTTTTTAATCAACTGCATTGGTGTTTATGCATCCCTTTTGATTCGATATGTAAAAGCATACCTTGCATTCCTTTTGATTCGATATGTAAAAGCATACTTTGAATACGATCATTTTTTACTGCTCACTGTTTTAATATGTACTGTTGATTTCACACGTCGGTGTGATTCGATGTTATAATTTTATTAAATTTAGTTAATTGATAAAAAAAAAACCATTGCTTGACAAATATGCCACCTGTGTGACGTAGTGGTAAGAATCGCAGAGTAAGGTAATCCTCAATTTTTTCGATGACAAATCACAAAATGTAAAATATTACATAGTTTCGTTTAAATTGAAGAAGCAGTAATGATATGAAAAAGCTCTTTTTTTTTTTTTTATAAATTTTTATAAAGTTTAGAAAGGTCGTTTTGATCGATGTTATAGACTTAAAAAAATGATGATTTGATCCTTAATCTCCTAAAGTAGTGGCGGATCAGAACATTTTGGCCAGCAAAGATGGGCAAAATCTCACAGACAAGAAAGAAAATGTAATTAGCTTGATTAAGTGTAGCATGATACCTTTGTTTTAATTCTGTCTGAAGCAAGTGAAAATCGTTAAAACTTCATAAATGATCAAAGTTGAAAAAATTGGCTCACATTTTTCATCCTAGAATTGATAAAAGATGAAAGCTTATTTTTAATGTCATGCAAATTCTTTGAGGCTTTATATTTTACTCAAGAGCAGAGGGACACATTATACTGCAATTTCTTTGTCGTAAAAAGCAGGGTAATTTAGCATTCGTCATACCATTTGCAAGAAATGAACAAATGGAGCTCAAGACTCGGCACTTACGGTGCCATGGTAACTATTTTGACTTTCGGAATTCTTCTCGGATGTTCTCTCGGCAGTAACCTAGGAAAATGTCTTGATGAATATGAGGGATATTTATTGTTTTTCAACCGTTCGTACGTCAGCTGCTTACAGGAATGTAAAAGACGACCAATGTGTTACTCGGTTAGATATGATCGAAGGATCCTCGTCTGTCGCCTATTTGGCAGATGATTGCTTGGAGCAGCAATTAGGGATTCCATAGTCAATACTGGAAACAAAATTCTTAGCTGTTGGCAAAATCAGCTGGAGGAGTTTGAACATATTCAGGTATTTTCAAGGAAAATCATTTAGGTAAAAATGAAATTATTGAAAAAAAAATATTATTGGATTCTACTGTAGTAACAACTGTAACAAATATTGAACGAAATCATTCTCAAGTTTGATTGACCCCTGCTATGGAATATTAACACTCTTTTACGGGGTAAGATGTAACGTTACAGTTACTTTATACGCATTGGCCGAAATATTTGATTTGTTATAAATTTTCGATGAACTACAATTGATACAAAGGATAGGCCCATAAACGATATTCTGCAAGATTGAACGATAGAATGAAATTGATCTTGAAAAGAAAACTCATTCAAACTCTGGGATGGTAACTAAAAGTCTAAGATTACATGTTCCTCCTTTTTTTGTTTCCAGAACTCGAAGTTTAATTTTTGACTACGTGAATGTTGCTCTAATATTAATAATATATCTAAATAATATTTTAATATAAATAAAATCCATAAATGTAAAGAAGATTTGAAAATTATGATTTTGTTATGAAGTAGAAAAACGTGTTTAATATGTTTAAGAGTTAATTGCTTCTGAAATTTATGGCATGTTAATACATTTTATCAATTGGCTAAGTACGTGTACTATTTGAGTATCTATCTGCTTCTTTTAGGACTACTTTATTAACATCACCAACATTACCACGAAATGTATATTAATGAGAGCTAATAGGTTCAATGTGACTTCTATTGCTCTTTTATTATACTTTACTTTCAAGAAACAAATTATTAATAAAAACATGCATTTTATATCAAATTCTTGAAAAAATTAATAATTAAATATGGTTACGTCTCAGTTGTTAGAAGGTGGTTGTGAAGACTATGTTCACCAGTGTAACGAACATCAAATGTGTTCTATTGATGCTGTAACAGGGGAGCCGTACTGTGAAATTTCAGGTAACTTTTATTTCTCTTTTATGAAGTGTGACAGAAATAAAGATGAGCACCACAGGCACCTGGCGTTATTTATTTTTCTGTTGATCTGTCCACAAAAATGTAGCCATAACTTTTGAGTGGATGGGGTTATGGGTTTCATATTTCAGAGGTGTGTTTCTTGTGACAAGGCCATTCTTTGGGTACAACCGAATTTGACCTCGTGACCTTGACCTTGGAGTCTGACTCATTTTACCAAAAATTTTCGAACTTTTAACCTGGCACTAACTTTGGAATACAGAGTTGGTGGTAGGGTTTTCGTGGTTTTAATGGATTTAAAATTAGTTGACATCTTGACCTTGACCTTAGAGTTGGAATCACTATTTAAAACAACTTTGACCAAGACCATAACTTTTAAACCATTAGTACTAGAGCTTTCATATTTCACAGATGTATACATTGTGACAAAACCTTTCTCTGGATATCAATAATTTTGACTTGACCCTAGAGTTTGACTTGCATTTGAGAAACTTGTAAAAAGAAGTTAAAAGAATATACATTGTATATCAATTATTAAAGGATTCCCAAGGTAGAGAACCTGACGTTTTATTTTATCATTGCAGATTGTGGGGGTAGACCATCTGTTGAACAGGGATATATTATGCACTACGTGAACAGTGCCGTTGATAGTACTGCAAAGCTAGCCTGTAGTGAATTTTACGAAACTGAGTACGGTCACGCTGTATGTACGGAGAAGGGAGAATGGAACATATCCATTGCCTGTAAAGGTAAAAAAAAAAAATCAAATTTTATAAAGCTCAATTTTATTTAATACAGGCCGCTTTTTCTGCTTTAGTAATGTGTAGAAGTGACGTTAATGTCGTTATATATGCATAATAAGCGCATATTTTGATATATTTTAAGCGCCCCGAGACTGTCAGAGACTGAAATACCTTTTCCGTGATGCTAAATCTGGAGTTTACGATATAGCTCCTGTGGAGACCTATGTCATACAAGCATATTGCGAAATGGACGTTCATTTACCCGGAATCCCTCGCGGATGGACGGTAAAGTAACATAGTTTATTTAATGTAACAGTATCTACAATGTAATTTTTTTAACATTTATTTTCAATAAAGCTTTTTTTAAAAATTCATATTGTTATCTTTACTAGTGATTCATGTATCAAGAGAGAATGTCATATTTTTAAGAACGAATTTCTTACCTTTTCTATGATCAATCAAAATCATACAGGACTATAGAAAAGTTGAATTATTAATGTGAGTTATTGTAGGTGATACAAAGACGTATGGATGGAAGTGTGTCCTTTAATCGCACATGGGATCTATATGAAAGAGGCTTTGGAATTCCCTCTGGAGAACACTGGCTAGGTTAAATCGAATCAATGTTTGTTGAATTGTTAGAATAGATTTGTGCTGCACTTAACAAAATATAATTTTACGTTTTATGTAAATTTCTGATTTAATATTTAGGGAATAGTGTCATCCACAATCTTCTAAGAAATAGAGGATCCTTTCTTCTTGTGATGGTGAAGTTTCAATATGAGGAATGGAAATTTGCACTATACACTCAGTTTATGGTTGATGGTTCTGACCTTCAGTATAAATTGTCCTTTGGTCAGTGCTTTGGAAATGCAAGTAAGAAATATTCAAGTACCAAATTGGTTCAAAAAGAGAATTAAAGACCACCGGCACCGGGGGGGGGGGGGGTTATATGATCAAACTATTTTTCCGATACAAATGGGGAAGATGGTGCCGCATTCTGAGAGATGTTCAAGAACCTGTCTGGATAATATGTTTATGTATTAAATCTCTTAATTTTTCGAATTCATGAACAGGATGAAAGGATCACAAAAGGAGATGGGTGAACTTAAAGTGCAAAAAACCCACAAGCTTCAGATATATAAAAATCATATTCAAATTGTGATTTTATAGTATTTAGAGTAAAGTTCTCATTACTGATTTTTGTAAAATCATGATAAACAAAAAGTTTTGAGGAAAATTTTTCGTTAAAATTTATTCTTTTATTAAGAAAAATAATGTGGTATCCATTGGGTTCGAACCCTGGCAATAAAAATCCTGAGTTGCATTCTCTATTGAGACTAGCACGCTAACCACTACGCTACACAAGTCCTGATGAAGTGTGGCATTTAAATCATGTTTGTGATATGACCATTGACTTAAGGGACTTCAAGTATTTCTCGAAAAGATACGAAAGTTATGTCATAAACTTATATTTTTAAGGTATAGTGGGTCATTGCTCCATAATTTTGGAAACCAAAATATGTATGTTTTTATGCCAACTTTGAGGGTTACCTTTCAAAAAAATGGAGAGAAGACCCACTCATATCGAAAAATAGTGTTATAGTGTGAAAAAAGGACTCGTTTTGTCCTCTTTCGTGTGTGTAAAATATTTCATAGGCAAATAACTTCAATTCTCATGAGATTTGTGCAAGTTGTAGAGATTTTACATAAAGTACACTTTAATGTTATGTGAAATATTAAGGAAAATTTTGATAAAATTGAGATTTAATTGTTCACCTTCATGTTTGTCGCACTATGGGCTTATCTCTCGTCATGTTCACCCATCTCCTTTAACGTCATTTTCTGTCAGTGCCTTTTAGGGTAAAAGTGCAATAGAAACCCTTCTCCCGCTTAGATTATGAATAAGGCAACACGATATTCAAAAACACTAAAAAAAATTCCGAAAACTTATTTTTTATCGGTAAAAAGTACATAAACTCTTTAAAATTCTAGGTAATGCCTTGGGAAATCAAGCAGGGAGTGGTCGTTATTTCGCCAATCAGACGAAATTTTCTACAATAGACCAGGACAATGACAAACTGACGGGCACTAACTGCGCCAAACAACAGGGCGGTGGGTGGTGGCACAACGCATGCTCGCTCTCAAACCTCAACGGAATTTTCTGCTCAACAATTTTAAGTTATAAATGGCTTTGCATGACTTGGGAACATGAAGATTACTTCGTCTACGGAGAAATGGAGTCGATTATGATGGTCCAGCGATATAACCTGCAAACTTTGTTGTCCCCCGCTTGAAAAGTGGGGGATATTAATTTGGGTTTGTCCGTCCGTCCGTCCGTCCGTCTTTCTGTCTGTCTGTAACGCTTTCGTTTCCACACGATATCTCGAGAACCCTTTGAGCTTTTGCAATGAAATTTAGCATAGCAACTCCCTGTGGACTAAAGAAGACCCCTATTGATTCTGAGGTCAAAAGGTCAAAGGTCAAGATCATAAATAAGCAATTACTGTCTGTAATAACACTTTCGTTTCCACACGATATCTCTAGAACCCTTTGAGCTATTGGAATGAAATTTTACATAGCAACTCCCTGTGGCCTAAGGAAGACCCCTATTGATATTGAGGTCAAAAGGTCAAAGTTCAAGGTCGTAAATTTATACATTCTGTCTGTGTGTAATACTATTATTTCCGAGCGATATTTCAAGAAGATTTTGAGCTTATGCAATGTAATTTTATATCAAAACTCCCTAGGACGTCTCTCGCCCCTCTCAAAGTGCCCCGCCCCGTTTGTTTTATTAGTATTTATAGTATTACATGTCGCTATTTTTAGCGCAGGGGCATGAGGAGAGTTATTGCGTATAAAACAGGTTCTCGGCGGGCTTTATGTTCTTATTACATCTATTAGAACTGTTTAATAACGGCTAAGTAAATCAAACACCATGGATTGTGTAAAATTTTGAGAATACCGAACATGAAAACATGAATATATATATGTATGTGACTTCACTTCTGCATATACTTCATATACTGAAAGGAAAAAGAAACGCAGGGTAGCATAATTGTCGATAAAAAGTTGACCACATGACCGAAAATTACGAAAATTGGTCAGATGGGAAATTTAGTTACTGTGCATCAAAATCAGTATTCTGAATTACTCAACCGTTAAATTTATGACGTCACGTAGGGAAAACGCTAAAAAGCCCCAAACACGTGCAATTTGATAACGACGTGTTTGTTCACAAATCTTGTTGCATTATTTGATGCAGATGAGGTGTGCACATCGTTTTTCAATATTAAGAGACATTATGAATTTATTGCAATCTTGGCTACATTTACGGAAGTTCAATGGGGTCTTGTTTTTGAATTGCCTAATTAATGAAAAAGGCAACAACGGTTTACTAAGCAGTCTCTTGTAAATTTTCCCCCATAAAACGTTTTAGCCGTTATTAGAGAGGGTCTGGAGTGAATTTCAATCAACCGTGACGCTGACGTTAACGCAAAACAGAGCCATGTTACAAGCGGGTTATTCATCCTGCCATCTCTTAAATCGCCACCTTATTACCACAAAAACATCCATTTATAGTGTACACGATTATAATCATAAAATTCATACGAAATTTGAAAGAAAACAATTCCGCAATTTGGTTTTTTGAGCCAGTCAACTTACTGTTGTATTCCTCTCAATGGCGCATGCGCGCGTCGTATGACTTATTTTTTTGCGTGGTCACCCATGCTAAATATAGCCAGGGTTTAAAAGATAAACACTCTGATGAAATTCCATGCAAAAGAGAAATAAGACTCTGACAAATGCACGAGATGGACATTGAAGATAATGAGAGTTTTCAATTTTCCCTTTTGGGGGGTATCGTCATTTGAGCTTCAATAACTCATGAATAATTAGACAAAATCACACGAAAATTTGGTTATATCTTCTTGATTGATGATTTTAAACGATAGATAGGAAAACTAAAAAGCATTTTAAGAAAAACAAATTTAATTCACCTCAAAAGTTTACCCTGCGTTTCTTTTTCCCTTCAGTATATAATGTATAGCGATTCCGTGGTCTAGTGGATATGTCGCTCGCTTGAAGTGTGAGAGGTCCCGGGATCGAATCTTGGTTGTACCTTTCTGTTTTTTTTTTTAAATACTTTTTTTTTTACTAAATGATAGTATTCAGCATGTGAAATGAAAAAATTTATGAGGTTATAAAATCATCATTACAGTGTGATAAATATTCCATGTAAAAAGAATCTTCTATACACATAATAAAGAATAAGCAATCAAATCTTTATATGCATATTGACATACATGTATTTTATTTGCATAAGTATACATTTAATAATTCTATAAATTCAGTCAGGGGGAGCCGACTTTTTCCCTAAGCGGGGGACACGAATTCTCTGAATTAGCTTGTTAAATCTTCAGAATGACTCTAGGTATCCAAACTGTACGACGCTCTAAACTTTAATAAAACAAAAAAACCGTGTTAGTGTGCTAGACAAAAGAGAAAAAGGATCAGTAAAGTTTTCACATCACTGAAACCAATAACTATTAAAGATAGATTTTCTTATCAAAGTTTGTCCCTATAATTACCGTCTGTTTTTGCTTATTTTTAAAAATTTAATTCTTTCTAATCCTGGCAACCAACCCAACAACAAAAGTTTATTATAAACATAATGGTCGTCAAATTCCCTTATTTTAATGGAAAATTTCATTATATCAGCTGTATTTAGAGTTTTTGTTTCGCGGATAATTCATTAAGCAAGAGCATGCTCTACGTACGAACTAAAACAAGGCATGCTATTGACAAATAGGCTGACGATAGAAGGACATCCACATCCTCGTTTATGTCAACATTCACTAGTACCATGGTAAATACAATAACCCTGTAAGCAAATCCAACCTATCGTTAAGTCTTATTATTATACCTCATTATAAATATTCTAAACAACGCGTTATTTGATTGGTTCTAAGTTATCACGTGATCGAGCCGTAAAACTTCATATTTCCCGGCCGTCGGCATGCTTTTCATCATATTCCACCTCTTCGGATACTTAGTGCATTTTCCCGCAAAAATTATCGTTCGTTTGAAGAAAACTCCCTAGAGTATAGTAGACGTCACAATTACCTGGTTTACATCACAAAATTGATGATAATGTGTTGACCAAAGAGTTTTAGTAACTTTTTGTTAAAAATGAAAGTGAATTTGAGAGCGGTGTCGAATTTGAAAGTTTATGTTTATTTCAAAGGTTTTGCTTGTTTCGGTATAATAAACAATTCATTGCATGAATGTTCGGGAAACATGAAGACTTATTCAGCCAAGAAATATCATATTCCCCTCGGGCGAAGCCCTCGGGGAATATGATTTTTCTTGGCTAAATAAGTCTTCATATTTCCCTCACTATCGTGCAATAAATGTATAATACTGACTGACGTCTTTTATACAAGATTTTAGGCCACTTTCACACTGAAATGTCCTAGAATTTTTCGTTTGCTTGATCATGACAGCATTTGGCGAGCATGACCGGCCGACAGATGATGCTTCTACCTCCATGGCATCTGATTCCACCTCTAATCTATAAGGGATCCGTGTTTGCTTTGAGTCCGATTTGTATTGTTTTAATGGTATTTTGAGCTTGATTACAGTTCGTTATCTTCACAATCCTCTGTTTTTGCAATGAAATGTTGAATGTTTATTTTATAATGATTGGTTTAGTCAAAGCTAGTTAGATGATTTAATTTAAGTTCAATTGTATGCATTGTATGACAAAGTCGAGAATATACTTTTTAGCTCACCTGAGCCGAAGGCTCTATTTGCATTTTTTTGGCATCCGTCTGTAATCTTTTCACATTTTAGACTTCTTCTATAAAAAAAAAAACACATTACCAATTTCAACCAAACTTGCCACAAAATATTCTTGGGGGAAGGGGATTCAAGTTTGTTCAAAAGAAGGGCCACTCCATCTTCCAAACGAAAAAAAAGCAAATTCAAAGAATTGTGGTCCCCCACTTTCGGTGTCTTTGTGGATGAGATGTCATTTTTTATGACACATTGTGTCTAATATGAACACCCTATCATATGTCATTTATTTAGAAATTATCTTTTTAAAAATAAGGTCAATTGTAAAGGTCAAGGTCAAGGGGTAAGAATTCATAGCATGCTCGGAAATATCTTGTCACAGGTAATGCACATGTCAAATAAGTCCTATCTCTTCTCAATATAAGGAACAAGATGTGTTTGTGAAACACAGATGACCTCGTATGGCAACATAACAAAGATTTAACATTTCTTAATTCAAATGAAATATATTTGATATTACCCAAAGTAGGGTTTTCAGACAAGAAATACGATTGTGAAATACAAAATCCCACTCCCCTGTTCAAAAGAAAGTTATGGCCAAGGATACATTTTTGAAAGGTAGGTCAAAATCCAAGGTGAAAGGATCTGAATTGTTGATTTCTTTAAAAAGGTCACAAGTAATACATATGTGAAGGATGAAAACCCTGACCTTAACCACTCAATAGTTATGGCCAAGGTAAAAGTTTTGGAAAAGTAAGTCAATCTCCAAGGTCAACGTCAAAGGGTCAAAGTTCTTGGTATCCAATGAAAGGTCTTCTCATAAGGATTACATATGTGAAGTACGAAAGCCTTAGCCCTTACCGTTCAAATGTTATGGTCAAGGTTAAACTTTTTTTTTCAAAAGTATGGAAATCTCCAAGGTCAAAGTCAAAATGTCAGAATGGTTGGTATCCAATGAAAGGCCTTGCCACAAAAAATACATATGTGAAATATGTAAGTCCTAGTTTCTACCATTCAAAGATATGGTCAAGGTTAAAGTTTTTTCATAAGTACGGAAATCTCTAAGGTCAAAAGGTCAAAGTTGTTGGTATCCAATGAAAGGTCTTGCGACAAAAAATACATATGTGAAAAAATATGAAGTCCTACATGTAGTATCTACTGTTCAAAAGTTGTGGCCATGGTCAAAGTTTTTGAAAATTAGGTCAATCTCCATGGTCAAGGTCAAAGGGTCAAAGTTCTTGGTATCCAATGAAAGGTCTTTTAACAAGGATTACATATGTAAAGTACGATAGCCCTAGCCCTTTCCGTTCAAAAGTTATGGTCATGGTAAAAGTTTTTTCATAGGTCTCTAAGGTCAAGGTTAAAAGGTCAAAATTGTTGATATCCAATGAAAGGCCTTGACACAAAAAATGCATATGTGAAATATGAAATTCCTAGTTTCAACTATTCAAAAGATATGGCCAAAGTAAAAGTTTGGATTTTTTGTGTAAAAGTGGGTCAAACTCCAAGGTCTAGGTCAAAAGGTCAAATATGGTGGTACCCAAAGAAAGGTCTTCTCACAAGTGAAATATGAAAGTCATAGCTCCACTAAATCAAAAATAATGGGCAAGGTTAAAGTTTTTGTGACGGATGGACAGACGAATGAGATTTAATGTCCCCTTGCTTTCGCTAAAGCGGGGGACAACAAAGAAGGCAATAAATTGTTATTTTATTCATTATGTTTTTATTTTGATCGGGATTGGTCCAAAATAATTTTTTTTTCTTCAATTTGCCATTTCATTTCAATTTCTTGCCAAAAAGACTGAGACTAGTCAAAATTCACATATACTTTGATCGTTAGTAAACTTTAAGTGAATCATTGTGCAGACGTACAGATATTTCTCCATCAGATAATAAAGGCTGTCATAATTTTTAATTCTTATACCACCAACCTTTCACTTGCTATTTGACTTCGAATTAAAGTCATGACACTCCTTAGGTTCATAAACAGTACCTGTATCAGGTTCCAATGAGCAATCTTTGTATCAAGTACGAGCTCCTAGTATTTCTACATTGTTAAGTTAAAGTCTTAATTAAAGTCTTAAAAAAATAATTTTACTCTATTCTGCCTGTAACTCACGAAATTGAACTTGCTGCATTGACACTGGATTAAAATAAGAACTTTCCTTATTTCAAAAACAATACCTGTACCAATTCTTTTCCAAATAAAGTTTTAGCCGAGACATTTTTTTTCTTTTTTCTACCAGTGACCTTGAAATCGCCAAAATGACCTTGGATAAAGGTCAAGGCATATTCTTTGATCATAAGCAATATCTGTACCGAGTATGAGCTTCCACTGACTCTCCATTACAAAGTCAAGTTATGTCATACCTTTTTTCTACTAGTAACCTTGAACTAAATGGAATGACTGGATAAGATCATGACACATTTTTGGGTCATAAGCAATCCCTGTACCAGGTTTGAGCTTCCAGTGATTCTTTCTACAAAGTTATGACCCAGACAAAAATTTCATACTTTTAGGCCAGTGACCTTGAACTTGCAGGAATGACCTTGTGTCAGATCAGGACTCACTGTCGGGTCATTACAAGCAAGCTCTATAACAAGTATAAGCTTCCAATGTTTCCATGTATCAAAGTTAGAGCCTAGACAAAATTACATTCACAGACAATGTGATTCCTATATATCCCTAAAACTTCCTTTGTTTGGGGTAAAAAGAGAAGTTTCATTACAAGGAATACACATTTGAAATATGAAAGCCCTAGCACTAATCATTCACATCATTTTTTTTTTACCAAAGTAGGTCAAAGTCTAACTTAAAGGTTAAAAAAAGTTCAAAAGGAATGGCCATGGGTAGTAAAAATAAGTAAATTTGGAGACGCATAAACAGACAGACAGTTTATCAAAATATGCCCCCAAATCTTCAGTTATAGAGGTGGAATAAAAACTCAACAAATTCCATGACAAACAGACTGTATAATAGTGTATTTTAATATATATGATAAATTCAAACTGACATAAATTAATCATGTATCACAAGGGACAAACACAGTTTTTACAATTACATGTACATCAGTTATGCTTTTCAAGAAAAATTGAAAAAATATGAAACATCTAGAAAATCTTCATATACTACTTGTGTATGAAGTAGAACATGCTTATAGAACTTGACAAGGAAAAATATTTCATAAAAAACTTAAATTACTAATAGAACCTCAGTAACAACTAAAAGAAGGAAAAAGTGTTGCATACAAAGATAAAACTAAATTAGATAAGCAAGGAGCCCATGGGCCACATCACTCACCTGCGTAACTTTGGCCATTATGTTATTAAACAGATTTCCCCCTAATATCTATCTTGACCTTTCCCAATCCCCAGGGGTCATGATCCAAGCAATTTAGAATCTACACTAGTAACACTACCCCATGATGCTTCCACAGAATTTTTAGCTTTTCTGGCCTAGTGGTTCTTGAGAAGATTTTTTTATGACCCCACCCTATTTTTGTATATTCTTGACAATTTCCCCTTGGAAGGGGACTTTACTTTTATAATTTAAACTCCCACTACCCAAGGATGTTTTGTACTAAGTTTGGTCAAAATTGGCCCAATGGTTCTCAAGAATAAGCTGAAAATATGAAAAGTTTACAGACGAATGGACAGTCAGACGGATGGACGACGGACAACAGGTGATCAGAAAATCTCATATGAGCTAAAAACTGCAAGGCCTGCTATGTAAATCAAAGGAGAGAAAATATAAAAGAATTTAGATTTTGCATATTGTTATATTTATTTATAATCTAAAACACTAAAAAATAATAATGTTACAATGAGATCACTTTATCTTTTCTAGCAATTTTCAAACTAAAATTAGATATCATTGAGATGGTGGCCATCTCAAAGGGTCCCACTTTCAGCAATGAACATAAAAATGTAAAGTAGCTGAAAGTGGTTTTAACCTTGACTCTTGGCCTAGAAACTTTGTTCAAGGTCACTACACATCCATTGATTAGTGGCACTCAGTGAGAGAAGTATTAGCTACATTGAACCAAGGGGAGAAAGCATATGCTCTGGACAAGGATTCACAATAAAAAAATTACCTCCCTTTCCCTTAAGCTTAGATATTCAGACAAGCACTGATTTACCTCTCTTGATATTTTTGCTTAAAAATCCAATCTTTAACTTTTTTAAATTAAAAAATATAATACCGTATATCAGGTTTTTTCCACGTCATGTTTTTTTCCGCCAATCAGAATCTAAATCAGTATATTAAATTTACGCGAATCAATTTTTCACTATTTCAAAGTCGCAGTCAATTTTGGAAGACCTTCTCAGCTGATCACACAGCTGTGTTGCATACTAACTCTCAAATCCACAGATATTTTATTTTTTAAAGATTTAAAAAATCATAGGTCATTTACTGTTTCAAACTGACTAGCAGCTCAGGTATAATTAGTTTAATAGCTTCTCGCAAGGAACGTGACCCATATAATTAGCTAGCTTGTCAATCAGTAAACAAACAATAAGGGCTTATGCCTATTACCGGTATCTTGCGCTTGTCCTCTGATCCCGCTATTTCTACCTCTACGATATAAGCATTAAGAAATAATTCTACTTCAAGAAAACTTTGTATTAAATTTACGATGTTTTATTTTCCGCGATTCAGAACTCGTCGCGAACAAAGCGGAAATTGGATACACGCGGAAAAATCCTTATATACGGTATACAGATACAAAAAAAAACATTCAGAAAAAATAACGTAGTATATGAAAAGTTGACTACAATAATGTAGTAACACAACTTTGAGTGATCTGCTGTGGATGTCATATGAGTTATCCTTAATGAGTTATGTACTCAGCATGGTACACTGAATCCTGAGAATTAAGCTGTTTACTGTGTCCATCACTTTGCAGATATTAGTACATACTCAACTCTGTCCATTGGATTCTGTGAGTTAAGCTATTTAGTGTGTCCATCACTTTGTAGATAACAATGTACTCAGCACGGTCCATTGAATTTTGTCAGTTAAGCTATTTAGTGTGTCCATCACTTTGTAGATATATAACAATGTTCTCAGCACGGTCCATTGAATTCTGTCAGTTAAGCTATTTAGTGTGCCCATCACTTTGCAGATATATAATAATGTACTCAGCACTATCCATTGAATTCTTTGAGTTGAGTTATTTAGTGTGTCTATCACTTGCAGTCCAAACCGTAAATTACTCTCTGCACTATTGTTGAAGCATATTTGTCTGCTATCAAAGAAACATGAAATTGATGGCAGTCTGCCTGTAAAAAAAGAAATCACAAGGACTCAACATAAATATTAATAAAATCTTAATAAATGAAAATAGCTAACCATATTTTTGCAGAATAGAAGGATTTTGCAGAGCTTGTACATGTGTCTTACCTTTATTTTCAGGTCCCATATTTGCATGATCTCTTTGGAGTCTTGAGGAATCATGTTGATCTGCTTTTGGAAACAGGATCAATGCCAGCATAACCGTCTGCCTATTAACAAAAAGACACTAAGAATCCAAGCAATGAGAGAGTCAAAATCTCCTCTAATTCACATAATGCAAGGTCTAGAGCTTTACATGCATCTGATCTGACTAACCATCAATGTTTAGGTTAGACAGTAGTAAGTCCTTACTTTCCACATTCTTGTTAACTGATTGAGATTAGTCTCATCTTCTACTTGTTAACAAAGGAAATCCAAAGATAATGAAACAAGAGGCCCACGGGCTTTATAGGTCACCTGAGTATCATGTAACAACTTTCCAGCGATTGTATTTTGTTCGTGTTTTAATCCAAAAGCCATGAAATTCACAAATTTTGAAAGAGGCACCATTGCTTATCAAAGGGCAGATTTCAAAGCATTAATTTATTTTAGTCAAAGTACCCCCCTGGTACCCCTGACCCAGCGGCCCTGAAATCATCTAATTTGAAAGAGGCCCCTTTCTTCATTGTAAGGCCAGCATTTTTATACCCCCCGCTTGAAAAGCGGGAGGGTATATAGTAATCGTTAATTCCGTCCGTCCGTCCGTCCGTCTGTACGTCCGTCCGTCCGTCTGTCTGTCCGTCCGTCCGTCCGTCTGTTACGCTTTGGGGTACCCATCTCTTATCCGCAACTCCTCTCATACCACTGAATGAAATTTGATGAAACTTTCACAGAATCTTTATTACATATTGTCATTGTGCACCTCCTATTTTACTTTTTGATCCGACACATATTTTGGGTTTCCCGGCCACAGGAAAACATGGACTTTTTCACCAGTTATAACCATATGGGAGGCGGGGGGTATCATATAGTGAGCTCATCGCTCACAGTTTCTCTAGTTTTATGTTTAGGTTTAGTTATGAACATGAGAATAAAAAAGTCCCGAAGGAGAAGGAAATAAAATTTTTTTTTTGATAAATCAATTATTCAATCTCCCATGCAGAGTTGTCATTCGTTCCTCTCTCAGACACCTCTGCAATGGGCTCACGTCAAGATTTTTGACATAACGTATAAAACGTTATATTTGCAGGATTGTTTCAATTTTAAACAATAGTTCTGGATTGATTTAGTAAATATCTATCTCAAAACTCAGACATAAGCATAGAAATTGAATTGTTATGAATTTAATCAAACGCACTATTTCTCGTGTTTATCACTGTTATATACGCGAGCCAACGACAGATGTGATGTATGAGCCGATGGTAGAGAGTGTCAATTATTAACATTTGTACATTCTTTTTTTATGCTATTCTAAGTAATATGCTCCTCACCACTGGACACATAATGCTTACAAACAGGAAAGTAGAACATTTAATTGCTTATTTCATCATCTGCCAGTTTGGGCCAGTTATATAAATTTTGTGATGTTGGTCAAAATATATTTTTAAAAATCAATTCTTTAAAAGTCTTTCAATATATCTTCATTTTTTAAATATGTGTTAGGTGAATGTGTAAACATTGTTCTAAAATTTACTTGATGCCTAAAATTATAATTCCTATCATAAAACAGACAGTGAGTATTGGGGAGTAGGGTGAACATTTTTTCAATTAAGTGTAAAATAATTTTTCTGGCTGATACAAATGATACTACATGCCTGTATATATTTGTATATATTCTTGCCTTTTAATAGTTGATTTTTTTTAATTTCTTCAGGTTATTGTTTATTTCTTCCTCAAATGGACTTAACTTCTCCCATAGTTTTATTCATTACATCTGATGAATAAGCAACCCTTTTCTGAAGAATGATGCTAAGACTGTAAGCTATAACAGAGACCTAAACAATGTCGCTGGCAATATGCAATAGCTACCACGGGCAGTTTAAAACCTGGGGGAGGAAAATAATTTACACACAGATACTTTTGAAACGAATACATAATTATCTCACCAGCATGTCATTGTGCAACGAAGTCGTCAGCATTTTATTTGTCCTTTGAACGGGTGAAACGTTTTGAATGGCACTCGTATCGATGAATTTTACACTAAACCAAGCTATCTTCTCAGATCTAGCTTTATTTACCCGCCGTTTCATCTTAAAACCGGAAGTGCGAGTTCGTAAATTTGAAATCTCGATCCAGACTCAAATTTAAAATCAGAAAGAAAATTTTTTTTTTATTTTTTTCTGAAAATTCAAAACCTTGAGCGGAGGGTTTGTAAAACTGAAAATAAAAAAATATTGGCCTTAAATATGTAATTAGATCATTAGCATATTAATATGGAGCAAAGGATAAGATGTTCAAAGAATTCATGCATTTCACTGTATAATCATTAGAGCCCCACCCTAAAACAAGAACCCCTGACCCTGGGGCCATAAAATTCACAATTTTGGTAGAGGCACTCTTGCTCATCATAACTATGTACTTAGTTAGTTTATTTAACACCCAGGAGCAGAGAAGAAGATTTTCAAAGAATTCATGTATTTTCCCTATATAATCAATAGAGCCCAGCCCTAACACCAGAACCCCTGACCCTGGGGCCATAAAATTCATAATTTTGGTAGAGGCACTCTTGCTCATCATAACTATGTACTTAGTTGGTTTATTTAATACCCAGGAGCAGAGAAGAAGATTTTCAAAGAAATAATGCATTTTCACTACCTACTTATTTAGCCCCGCCCTAGCACTAGAACCCCTGACCCCAGGGCCATGAATTTCACAATTTTGGTAAAGGACTCATTGCTGATTACAATCATGCAAACAGTTTGACTGCTTGATGTCCAGGAGTAAAGAAGAAGATTTTTAAAGATTGCATTAATTTTAGTGGTTTTGGCCCCATCCCTCAGGCCCCAGGGGGGCAGGGATCATGAAATTCACAATTTTTGTTCCCCTTCACCCATAGATGCTTTGTGCCAAATTTGGTTGAAATTGGTTCAGTGGTTGCAGAGAAGAAGCTGAAAATGTTCAAATGTTAACACACGACTGACGACGACGGACGAAAACAGATAGCAATAGGTCACCTGAGTTTACTCAGGTGACCTAAAAAACATGAACAAAAGTACCTTGTGCCAAAATGTTCACCTGAGTCACCTTGACTTTGTCATCAAAAGAAAAATTCTTCATTCATATTTTTTTTACTAATCCTAGTCCAAAGGGATCATGATGTAACATAATTTGAAACAACACATCCTCGGGATGCCCTATTGTTATTGCAACACAGTCCTGCTGTTGTGCAGCAGAAGTAAATCCCCCTGGACCTATGATTTGATACATGTAAGTGTATAAAGAAAATTTGTAAATTGCAAAAAATAAATCTTTTTACCCACTTCTTAATCAGATATTGGCTGCTGTACAAAGCTTGGCAATAGACTCTTCTTTTTCTTCACTTGGTCAGCACTGGTCCTCTTCCCTTGTCAAATTCCTTGAAAATACTTGATGGAGAGAAGATAAGCAATAATACAAAGCAATGTAATAATCACAGAAATTCAAATGAACATAATCACTACAACCTTATTAGCTTGAAAATCAAAAAGCAAATAAAGACAATAAGGTTACGATAGCTAGGAATAAGGTGGAATATTGGGGCAAGGAGAGGAAAGCATAGTTACTTTAAAGTAGGGAGGACAAAGATATGTCAGAAATAATTAAATAAAAAATACTTGTAAGACTCCTGCCTGTTAAAGTGGGTCATGATGAAGTTCCATAGGTAAA
This sequence comes from Saccostrea cuccullata, assembly GCF_032062105.1. NCBI lineage: Eukaryota > Metazoa > Mollusca > Bivalvia > Ostreida > Ostreidae > Saccostrea > Saccostrea cuccullata. The sequence continues at coordinate 176,165 of NW_026923311.1, read as the reverse complement.
AAATAGGGATGTCAACGAATATTCGAATATTCATTCGATGAGTTGATATTCGAATATAAATTTATGATTCGAATATTCGTTTTTAAGTATACAAGCATTAAAAAGAGAGAAAAAACTGGCAAGTTTTTTTTTTATAAATTGAATCAAGTTTGTACAAAATTGAAAAAAAAAAAACACTGTTCTTGGATTACCTTAAAAGTGTAAAGAGTGTATTTATTAGAGTAATTTATTTATTTGTTCACTTAATTAGTAGTATATAATGGTGTCCAGTACTTACAATCAGCTTGCATTGATGTAAGTACACAGTTTTACAGTAAACACACAGCCCCCGGCCTTGTTTATGTAAATATCATTAAAAATCATCAGGGAATTATAATTAGCAAAAAGTAATTGCTTGTTATATTTCACCTTTAGATAATTGTTCTGATTGGTATAAATTTGTAGGAGTTATCAGTGTAGACTTTAAGACAATCAATTAATCTGAAACATACTAGAGAATTTTTTGAATTTTCAAAAAACAATCATTACATTTTGGATGTATACTATTCAATATTTTTTTTAAATAAAATGCATTTACTGAACTCTACATGAGTTTCAATTCCAAAATAATGGGATAAAACTTGTACTGCTTGACAGGAGAGTGAAAATATGTATTTTATACTGCAAGATGTATTTATTTTATCGAATATTCGAATATATTCGAATACTCCTATCGAATATTCAAATATCAATTATTGACAATTTTGACATCCCTAGTAAAAAAGAAGTAAAGTCTGATTCTTACGAGTATTCTCCTCATGGCTGCAGCGGAATGGCAAAGGGACTCTTCCTCACTTAGAATTCCTAGTCAGTCTTAACTTTCTTCTGAGACATAAAAGGGGAAACACTTGCACTTCATACCAAGTGAGAAGCTTCAGTAAAAAGCAGCTTGTTGCTTACCACTTTTGAAACATAATACCTGCAAAACACAGACAGGAATAGACTCTTATATTAATGACCTTGGTCCTCCATTGTTGTTCCTCTTCTGAATCAAAGGGGAACTGAAATCTGTCAATTGAAGGTCCAGTTGTTAAAGCTTGGTAGAGCCAACATCAATAGGCAAGCAAAGATACAAGAAGTAAAATCTGAATCTTACCCTGCTTTCTGCTGCTGTATGCAATTCAGTGAGAGAGGGAGTCCTCCTCACTTCAGGATCCTGTTCAGCCTTAAAAGTATTCCCCTTAAAAGATAAAAATTAACAGACACCAAAAGGGGATCACTTGCACTTCATACCAAGTGAGAAGATTTCTAAAATCAACTAGTGGCCAATGGGCAATATGCTCACCTAAGCATTTTGGCTAGTAAATGACAAATTAGTCCAGTATTGAAAAGTATAAAATTTAGGAGGAGGAGAAGGGGGCTTCAATAACTACCTGGAGACATTTTCATATCAATAACAATGGCTTAGCTGTTCTTGAACATAAAATTTTTTCCTGTATATTCCTTTGTTAAAATTTTATCCCCATTGATGCCCCTCCCTGCCCCCTGGAATCAAGATTTGGACAAATTTGAATCTACACTACCTAAGGATGCTTCCATATCAATATGACTATATATGGCTTTGGTTGAAAATGAAAATTTTATCAGTGATATGAAAACTTTTCTCAAAGATTTTAATTATGATAGAGAAAACCCAATAGAATCATGGGAAGATTTAAAGAGAAATGTAAAAGATTTTTGTATTAACTTCTCCAAGAATCTATCAAAATCTTACAAAAGTAAAATAAATTTTATTCAAGAAGAATTAAAAAACATAGAAGACCTGCCCTATGAAAAAATTGATATGAATAGAAAAAGAAAATTAGAAAACGAATTAACAGAATTGATAAACAAAAAAGCAAAAGGTGCTCAAGTTAGATCAAGGGCAAACTGGATTGAAAATGGAGAGAAAAACACTTCATATTTCTTAACCTTAGAAAAGAAAAGACAGATATCAAACATAATAAAATCTTTAAATACTGAGCACGGTACTGTTTTTGATGAGGATGAAATATTGCAATCAACATGTAATTTTTTTGAAAAATTATACTCTTCAGAAAATGTAACTGATAATAAGATAGAGGAATATCTCAAAGATTTACAGTTAGAATATACTATAAATGATAAGGAAAGAATAGAATTAGATGAATTCCCTTCAATATCTGATTGTAAAGAAGCAGTGTTTAACATGAAGAAAAATAAATCACCAGGACTTGATGGACTACCTTGTGAATTTTACCAAACATTCTGGGAAAATATTAAAGATTATTATTATTCGACTCTTAAGGAGATTTTTGAAAAAAACCAAATGGCATGTACACAAAGGTTATCTTTAATAACTCTTTTATTTAAAAAAGGTGACTCTAAGAATATAACAAATTATAGACCTATTAGTCTAACAAATACTGATTATAAAATAATAGCATTTATCTTAGCTAATAAACTTCAAAAAATACTAAATAATGCAATACATGTAAATCAATCAGCATACATAAAAGGGCGCAACATAGCCTTAAATGCAAGATTAATTGTTGATATTTTTGAATATTGTGAAGAAAATAACCTGGATTCAATATTGTTATTTCTAGACTTCCAAAAGGCTTTTGACTCTGTAGAATGGAATTTTATGTTGAAAGTTCTTAAAAAATATAATTTTGGAGAAAATTTCTTGAAATGGATCACCATTTTATATGATAAGCCTGTATTTAGAATAAAAAATAATGGTTGGATATCTAAAACATGTGATATGCATAGAGGTATAAGACAAGGATGTCCTATTTCTGCTATTTTATTCCTATTCGTAGTAGAAGTATTAGCCATTGCTATTAGATCAAATCCTAACATTAAGGGTTTTCAAAAACCTGGAATGACTGATATTATAAAGATTATACAACATGCAGATGACTGCACACTTCCATTAAAAGATAAGAAGTCCCTTAAACATTCTTTAGAGGTTATAGAAAAATTCAGTAAAGTATCTGGTATGAAACTAAACATGTCCAAAACAGAATGTCTTTTAACAGGCCAATGGAAAAATTTGTATCGGCAAATAGAAAATGTTGACGTTAATAATTCTTTATAAAAGCCTTAGGGATCTTCATAGGGCATGATAAGGAACTATGTTACAATAAAAACTGGACAAAAATTGTAGACGACTTAGAAAAACTTTTTGAATCTTGGAAAAAAAGAAAATTAACAATTCTTGGCAAAGTCTGTGTAATTAATAGTCTAGCAATATCAAAAATTATATATGTTGGGTCAGTTTTAAGTTTTCCAAATGAAAATACACTTAAGAAAATACAAAGTCTAATTTTCAATTTTATATGGAATAAAAAAGATAGAATAAAACGAAACACTCAGATTGGAAGAGTTCAAGAAGGTATCGTGGATTAAAAACATATTAAGTAAAACAAATTCCTTATTCTTATTTGTTGATAGTTTGTGTAGAGAGAGAAATTTTGATTTTGAATATCTTTGTAAAACAAACGTTATTGATACCAAAGATTATCAAATTATGGAAAACTTTCCTTTGTTTTACAAAGAAATGCTTGTATTTTTTAATGAATGTAAAAGAAACAAGAGAACTCAATTTAAATGCTTTATTAAAGGAACCACTGTGGTGCAATAATAAAATGAAGTTTAAAAACAAGCCACTATTTTTTGTAAATTGGCTGAAAAGTGGTTTTAAGTATATCGGTGATATTGTAGACAAAAATGGTATGCAACCCATAGAATGGTTTAATGATAAACTTGTATGTAAGAGTAATTGGTTTTGTGAATATATGATAATGAAAAATGTAGTTTTGAAAGCTTTTGTAGATTATGATTTTACAAATATACAGTATGAAAATATCAAATATGAAAATAATGTATATGATTTACTATACCATCATCAAGTAACAGTTTTTGATATTACTTCAAAATTGATTTATAGCATTTTATGTCATGATAAATTTAAACCTCCGTTACATCAATATTATTATGAAAAATTGTTTGAAATTCCAAAAGCTGCTTGGAAATCTATATATGAACAAAAAATATTAGCAATTGTAGATAGAGGAATATCAGACTTTAATTATAGATTATTAAATAACTTATTGTGTAATAGAGTAATGTTGAAGAAATGGAAACATGTTGAAAATGAATTGTGTGTCTTTTGTAGAGATGTAAAAGAAAATAATGAACATCTTATTCTAAAATGTCAAAATGTGTCTCACATATGGGATGTTGTACAGCAAGTTTTGAAATTTGATATATCGTGGAAAAATATTGATTTTATATTATTTTTGAATAGTATAATATCCCTGATTGTACTGTAGACTAGAAAACAAAGAAGAAAAGCCTAAAGAAATATGTTATTATATGAAGAGTATGTTGAATATTTTTTCAGAAGTATATAAGAAAATTCACCATATGAAATATTGTAATATTATAAAATGTATTAAAGACAAACTATAATTCATCAACCCATTGTAGAATAAGCCTGTTGTTCTACAAATCTTATCTGGGAGACAATAAATAGACTTTTTGAACTGGAGGTGTGGTCTCCCAGATATGTAAGGGTACTTACAATTATACATAAGTTATTCAGCTGTATTTTTAAAGGACTTTTCTTCAATTTGATATTTTGATTATTTATTTCAAATATATGATTCTCACATGACAAATAGAAAGAATGTAATTGTTCAACTTATCTAATCAATGTATTGTACATGTGTGTGACATGTATATTATGTTTTTGTTATTTGTAATAAATTTAAAAAAAAAAAAAAAAAAAAAAAAATATATGGCTTTGGTATTATTGAGAAGACGTTTCCTATATACTGTAAATCACTTATTTTTCGCGACACCTTATTTTCGCGAGATAGTCGATGACTCTTCATTAGCGAGACAAAATTTTCAAAATTGTGGTCATTGCTCTATATAATCTTAAGGAATTATATTATACGCGAGAATGAAATTTTTGCCATCATACCGTCTCGCGTAATAATGTGAAAATAAAGTTCTCGTGAATAAAAAGTGATTTACAGTATTCCCGTCCATTTTGATCCACCATTGGGGCCCTGCCCTACACCTGGGAGTCATGATTTAAACAAACTTAAATCTACACTACATGAAGATGCTACCGTATACATATCACCAGTCATGACATATTTGTTTCTGAGAAGATTTCTAAAAATATTTCCAATATAATCCAATGTAAAACTTTGATTGTCCAATGTGGCCCAAACCTTTTCCCGGTAGACATGATTTGAACAAAATGAAATCTTCACTACCAAAAAGGATGATTTGCTATCAATATAACTAATTGTGGCTTGAGAAAAAAAAGTATATCCCTACATACTGTAGATTCCTAAATATGTGCATGGAATTAATTTTCGCATAATTTCGTGAGAAGCACCACACACAAAATTAAATTACTCGCCTTTATTTTTATGGCGCTGAAATCTATGTAAAATCTCTTAACCAACCATGCATTTGCGAATTATTATTCTTGTGATTTGAAGGTGAAAAGCCTATTCGCGATAATTACTTGCGAAAAATAAGGAATCTACAGCATTATATATATTTTTGATCCCCTATTCTGACACCAACATGGGGTCTTGATTTGACTAATTTTGAATCTACACTACACTGTACCTGAGGATGATGCCACATAAGTGTCTCTTTCCTGTCTCAGTGGTTCTTGAAAAGAAGATTTTTAAAAGATGTCCTTAATTTTTCTCTTATTTCTAGTAATCTTCCATTTGAAGAGGGAGTGGGCTGTCATTTGAATAAACTTAAATCCCATAATGGCATTTATCCATGGATACTCTTTGCCAAGTTTCGTTGAATTTGACCAAAGATGAAAATGTGAAATTTTACAAACAAGAGGCCCATGGGTCACATCGCTCACCTGAGAAGCTTTGACCATTCTGTTCTTAACCAGATTTCCCCCTTGTAACACATATTGTGACCCCACCCTACCCCACTGATCAAAATTTAGACAATTTGAAATCTACACTACCCCAAGATGCTTCCACATAAGTTTCAGCTTTTCTGGCTCAGTGGTTCTTAAGAAGAAGATTTTCAAAGATTTTTCCTATATATTTCTATGTAAAACTTTGATTCCCCATTGTGGCCCCGCCCTACCCCCGGTGGTCATGATTTGAACAATTTAGAATCTACACTACCCCAGGATGCTTCCACACAAGTTTCAGCTTTTCTGGCCCAGTGGTTCTTGAGCAGAAGATTTTCAAAGATTTTTCCTATATATTTCTATGTAAAAATTTGATTCCCCATTGTGGCCCCGCCCAACCGCCGGGGGTCATGATTTGAACAATTTAGAATCTACACTACCCCAGGATGCTTCCACAGAAGTTTCAGCTTTTCTGGCCCAGTGGTTCTTGAGAAGATTTTTTAATGACCCCACCCTAGTTTTGTCTTTTCTTGATTATCTCCCCTTGTGAGGGGACTTGGCCCTTCATTTTAACAATTTAAATTCCCCTTCACTCAAGAATGCTTGACACCAAGTTTGGTCAAAATTGGCCCAGTGGTTCTTGAGAAAAAGTCGAAAATGTGAAAAGTTTACAGATGGATGGACAGACAGACAACGGACAAAATGTGATCAGAAAAGCTCACTTTAGCCTTTGGCTTAGGTGAGCTAAAAAGATGACAAAGACATAAAATGAACAAAGGTTCACTTCTTTTAAAAACCAGCACTTATATCAATTGATTCTACTACTAAATTGGGTTTGTGATCAGGAGAGATCCTATATGAGATGTTTACCAATGCTTTTGAGACTCATCTTCCCGTGCGTCCTTGCGAACTTAGCCTGGGACAAAATGATACCCAGTATCCGTCTGCTTCCACGTGGAAGCATCGCATAGGACTTGTTGTGGAGAGGCTATGTACTGGCAGGGGAAGTCATTAGAATTTCTTCCCCCTTTTCGCATTGCTGCTAGCCAGCGGTGATGGCTGAAAGCGAGAGGTGACAAGCACACAGACACTAACACCAACACACTAGACGCGTCACACAACATTTAGCAGACGTTAGTAGTTTTAGTAGCTTGTTACTTGTTCAGGGTTCTCCATTGTTTGAAATTTTACTGTGTTGCAGATTTTACTCATAGCACTAAAATTTTAGCGATCAAATTTGCAACTGACTCACTATTCATTATAATTATTTAAGAATACATGCACACAACTTAAAAAAAAAAAAATCACCAATTCCTTACAAAAATTGTACGGTCGAACATATTAGCACATGTTGTGAAATGCAGAGGAAATTCTTGTCTATAAAGTTGAACTACTTACAATTTTTTAAAGCAAATTTGTCATAATTTTTCTGTCAATTTTATTGATTGAATTAAGGAATTACAAAAAAGAGACTTAAAAGTTCCTTGAAAATTGAAAACTATTTATTTACATCAAGTAAATGATTTTGGTACAGTGTTATGTTTGATTTACATTGCAAACAATTCTAGAGCCATGGCTCTAAAGAAAAGACATTTAAATATATTTTTAAAAATAATACAATGTACGTTAATTGCAACTACTAGTACCAATTAAGCGTTACATGGAAGTTTGAAATCCAATTTTTTGTCTTTGTTCCTTCATGCGTCAAGTCAATTGAGGGTATAGGAAATAATTGATAATGCAAGGTGAAAGCATAATTAAGTGATCTAGATATCGTATAGAATTGAAAGACGGTAGAATTGTTTGATCAATTATGTTTCAAATAGAGAGAATTTGTATGTTTCAATTTTTTTTTATTATCACAGATCTTACTGTGTCAGCAAAATTTTTAATGTGTCGCACAGATGAAATTTGAATCTTTACTGTGTCGGAGAACATTTTTCTGTGTCGGGACCAACACAGTAAAACAGCTCATGGAGAACCCTGCTTGTTAGGGTGTTAATCATGCAAACCTATCCACCACAAGCACTAATCATGCACTAACTAACAAATACCTTAATTACAATAATAACCTACACTCCTCTAAGCTGTCTAACTATCAACTAAAGCCTGCTTACTAACTCAAACTACAACACAACTGCACCTACCGGAAATACTATACAAACTAAACCTAAGACTAAGAAACATCTTTGTAACGCTACTTACAACTACTATACACCCCATACTTTCTGAATGCAGCAGAAAACACTCCAAACTGACCTTCAGAGGTGGCTATCTCTGCTTCCTGTCAATTCACACTCAAGAGGTCAAAGCCTGAAAAAGCCAAAATCAATTGGAAAGCCATAATATTGGGAAAAGGTGCTCAGAGGTCAAGTATGAATCTTACCGCACTTTCTGCTCATGAACGCTGTTAAATGGGAGAGGGACTGCTCTTCACTTCAGGATCTTGGTCAGCCTCAAATTTCTTCTGCTTAAAAAGAGAAAACAAACACATCAAAGGAGAATCACTCACATTCCCTAACAAATGACAAACTTCATTTAAATAATCAATTTGTTACTTACAACCTTGAGCCATATTGGTTGCTGCATAGAGATGGCAAATGGACACGTCATCCTGTCTTTTGCTGTTGGTCAACCTTGCTCCTCCATCGTTGTTCCTATTCCCAGTCCCTGAAAGTATAAAACTAGCACAATGTTAGTAAAACTTCAAAAGAATGCAACAAATCACGAAAAGTTACTTACCACTTTGGGCCATGTTGGCTGCTGTATAGAGATGGGAAATGGACTCGTCATCTCGTCTTCCTCTGCTGGTTGACCCTGCTCCTCCATCGTTGTTCCTCTTCCCGGTCCCTGAAAGTATAAAACTGGCACAATGTTAGTAAAACTTCAAAAGAATGCAACAAATCACGAAAACTTACTTACCACTTTGGGCCAAGTTGGCTACCGTTTAGAGATGGGAAATGGACTTGTCATCTCGTCTTCCTCTGTTGATCGACCTTGCTCCTCCATCGTTGTTCCTCTTCTGAGTCCCTAAAAGTATAAAACTGGCACAATGTTAGTAAAACTTCAAAAGAATGCAACAAATCATGAAAAGTTACTTACCACTTTGGGCCATGTTGGCTGCTGTATAGAGATGGGAAATGGACTTGTCATCTCGTCTTCCTCTTTGCTTCTCCATCGTTGTTCCTCTTCCGAGTCCCTGAAAGTATAAAACTGGCACAATGTTAGTAAAACTTCAAAAGAATGCAACAAATCACGAAAAGTTACTTACCACTTTGGGCCATGTTGGTTGCTGTATAGAGATGGGAAAAAGACTTGTCATCTCGTCTTCCTCTTTGCTTCTCCATCGTTGTTCCTCTTCCGAGTCCCTGAAAGTATAAAACTGGCACAATGTTAGTAAAACTTCAAAAGAATGCAACAAATCACGAAAAGTTACTTACCACTTTTGGCCATGTTGGCTGCTGTATAGAGATGGGAAATGGACTCGTCATCTCGTCTTCCTCTGTTGGTCGACCTTGCTCCTCCATCGTTGTTCCTCTTCCGCGTCCCTGAAAGTATAAAACTGGCACAATGTTAGTAAAACTTCAAAAGAATCCAACAAATCACGAAAAGTTACTTACCACTTTGGGCCATGTTGGCTGCTGTATAGAGATGGGAAATGGACTCGTCATCTCGTCTTCCTCTGTTGGTCGACCTTGCTCCTCCATCGTTGTTCCTCTTCTGAGTCCCTGAAAGTATAAAACTGGCACAATGTTAGTAAAACTTCAAAAGAATGCAACAAATCACGAAAAGTTACTTACCACTTTGGGCCAAGTGGGCTGCTGTATACAGATGAGAAATGGACTCGTCATCTCGTCTTCTTCTGTTGGTCGACCTTGCTCCTCCATCGTTGTTCCTCATCGGAGTCCCTGAAAGTATAAACTGGCACAAGATTAGTAAGACTTCAAAACAATGCAACAAATCACAAAAATTCAAGTGAATAAAATCAGTACAACACAATTCGTTGAAAAATCAAAAAACTTCAAAAGAATGCAACAAATCACGAAAAGTTACTTACCACTTTGGGCCATGTTGGCTGCTGTATAGAGATGAGAAATGGACTCGCCATCGTCTTCCTCTGTTGGTCGACCTTGCTCCTCCATCGTTGTTCCTCTTCCGAGTCCCTAAAAGTATAAAACTAGCACAATGTTAGTAAAACTTCGAAAGAATGCAACAAATCACGAAAAGTTACTTACCACTTTGGGCCATGTTGGCTGCTGTATAGAGATGGGAAATGGACTCGTCATCTCGTCTTCCTCTGTTGGTCAACCCTGCTCCTCCATCGTTGTTCCTCTTCCGAGTCCCTGAAAGTATTAAACTGGCACAATGTTAGTAAAACTTCAAAAGAATGCAACAAATCATGAAAAGTTACTTACCACTTTGGGCCATGTTGGTTGCTGCATAGAGATGGGAAATGGACTTGACATCTTGTCTTTTGCTGTTGGTCGACCTTGCTCCTCCATCGTTGTTCCTCTTCCGAGTCCCTGAAAGTATAAAACTGGCACAATGTTAGTAAAACTTCAAAAGAATGCAACAAATCAAGAAAAGTTACTTACCACTTTGGGCCAAGTTGGCTGCTGTATAGAGATGGGAAATGGACTTTTCATCTCGTCTTCCTCTGTTGGTCGACCTTGCTCCTCCATCGTTGTTCCTCTTCCGAGTCCCTGAAAGTATAAAACTGGCACAATGTTAGTAAAACTTCAAAAGAATGCAACAAATCATGAAAAGTTACTTACCACTTTGGGCCATGTTGGCTGCTGTATAGAGATGGGAAATGGACTAGTCATCTCGTCTTCCTCTGTTGGTCGACCCTGCTCCTCCATCGTTGTTCCTCTTCCCAGTCCCTGAAAGTATAAAACTGGCACAATGTTAGTAAAACTTCAAAAGAATGCAACAAATCACGAAAAGTTACTTACCACTTTGGGCCATGTTGGCTGCTGTATAGAGATGGGAAATGGACTTGTCATTTCGTCTTCCTCTGTAGGTCGACCTTGCTTCTCCATCGTTGTTCCTCTTCCGAGTCCCTGAAAGTATAAAACTGGCACAATGTTAGTAAAACTTCAAAAGAATGCAACAAATCACGAAAAGTTACTTACCACTTTGGGCCATGTTGGCTGCTGTACAGAGATGGGAAATGGACTCGCCATCGTCTTCCTCTGCTGGTCGACCTTGCTCCTCCATCGTTGTTCCTCTTCCGAGTCCCTAAAAGTATAAAACTGGCACAATGTTAGTAAAACTTCAAAAGAATGCAACAAATCACGAAAAGTTACTTACCACTTTGGGCCATGTTGGTTGCTGTATAGAGATGGGAAATGGACTTTTCATCTCGTCTTCCTCTGTTGGTCGACCCTGCTCCTCCATCGTTGTTCCTCTTCCCAGTCCCTGAAAGTATAAAACTGGCACAATGTTAGTAAAACGTCAAAAGAATGCAACAAATCACGAAAAGTTACTTACCACTTTGGGTCATGTTGGTTGCTGTATAGAGATGGGAAATGGACTCGTCATTTCGTCTTCCTCTGTTGGTCGACCCTGCTCCTCCATCTTTGTTCCTCTTCCGAGTCCCTGAAAGTATAAAACTGGCACAATGTTAGTAAAACTTCAAAAGAATGCAACAAATCACGAAAAGTTACTTACCACTTTTGGCCATGTTGGCTGCTGTATAGAGATGGGAAATGGACTCGTCATCTCGTCTTCCTCTGTTGGTCGACCTTGCTCCTCCATCGTTGTTCCTCTTCTGAGTCCCTGAAAGTATAAAACTGGCACAATGTTAGTAAAACTTCAAAAGAATGCAACAAATCACGAAAAGTTACTTACCACTTTGGGCCAAGTGGGCTGCTGTATACAGATGGGAAATGGACTCGTCATCTCGTCTTCCTCTGTTGGTCGACCTTGCTCCTCCATCGTTGTTCCTCTTCCGAGTCCCTGAAAGTATAAAACTGGCACAATGTTAGTAAAACTTCAAAAGAATGCAACAAATCACGAAAAGTTACTTACCACTTTGGGCCATGTTGGCTGCTGTACAGAGATGGGAAATGGACTCGTCATCTCGTCTTCCTCTGTTGGTCGACCTTGCTCCTCCATCGTTGTTCCTCTTCCGAGTCCCTGAAAGTATAAAACTGGCACAATGTTAGTAAAACTTCAAAAGAATGCAACAAATCACGAAAAGTTACTTACCACTTTGGGCCATGTTGGCTGCTGTATAGAGATGGGAAATGGACTCGTCATCTCATCTTCCTCTGTTGGTCGACCTTGCTCCTCCATCGTTGTTCCTCATCGGAGTCCCTGAAAGTATAAACTGGCACAAGATTAGTAAGACTTCAAAACAATGCAACAAATCACAAAAATTCAAGTGAATAAAATCAGTACAACACAATTCGTTGAAAAATCAAAAAACAATGACAGTGAATTCAGGAAGACGAATGCGGGGGAAAGGGAAGGGGATGGTTAGTTATGTTAGAGTCAGCAGGGGGAAGGGGAAAGAAGGGAGAAAATCAAAAATACTTCCATATAAGCTTCCTTTGCTGTTGCTGTGGCTTCTGGTGATGTTTCTTCTGAACTGTCTCAGCATTTCTGCTTCCTGTCAATTCAAAATCAATAGGTCAAAGCCTGACAAAGCCAACATCAATTGGAAAGCCAAAATACTTGGAAAAGGTACAAAGAGGTCAAGTATGAATCTTACCCCATTTTCTGCTCATGAATGCTGTTAAATGGGAAAGGGACTGCTCCTCACTTCAGGATCCTGGTCAGCCTCAAATTTCTTCTGCTCTTATAAAGAGAAAACAGACACATCATAGGGGAGACACTCTCATTTCACATGAAGTATGAAACTTCATATAAAAGCATAGATAATCAAAGATTATGAAGCTCACCTCGTCGAATGTTATCAGTTTAAGTAATGCAAATCTCACATCATATTTCCTTAACAGTTAGTATTTATCCTGACAACAATATTCAAGCAAATTCTGTTTAAATAGGTTTTAAAGTTTGTTGAGGATTGACATTTTTCAAATACTTGAACCTGGTCACTCGTTTGAAGAATGCAGGTGAGATCCAGCATCCGAAGCAAGTTTCAAATGTCCATCTTTAGATGCATTATCCATGCAAGTTTGGTCAGGTTAGAGCTGAGTTGGGAATAATTTCATCACTCATCTGGAAAAAGTAGGTCAGATCAAGCATCCGAAGCAAGTCTGGTAGTGTCCATTCCTAAATGCATCATCCATGCAATTTTGGTCCAGGTACGACTTATACTTACTAGAACATGGACTTGCTCCTAAAACTCTACCATGGCACAAATGTTAACCCTGAGGCTAGTGTCAGGGTATAGCATAACTACATCTTGACTTTGTTGAGGTAAGTTCAAAATAAAGCTTTAAGGTAAAAAAATTTTTTGCATTTGAATAACCTTCATCAATATCTCTAATTTGATTGTGATCATTCAACAGGTTAATAGTTATATTAGAATTACTATTTCCAAATACTGTAGAAGTACTTTTTTCCGCGGGGTATTAATTTACGCTATGTACGCGGTTACAAATTTTCCGCGGAAATTTGTCCAATCATACTTAATATAAATGTAAGGCAAATAGTGACAGTCTAAGAAATCCGCGTAATTTTCTACCCGCGGATTAATTAGAAATTGAGATTCCGCGGAATTATGACCCCGTGGAAAAAAGTACGTCTACAGTATTTCCTTGCTCCAAAAATTTTGACTCTTTCACTCATTCATAAAATGTAGGTTGGATTCAGAATCTAAAGCAAGCCTGGTAATGGATCCATGGAAGATTGGTCAAAATAGGCCTTATAGTTACTTGGAAATGAGACTAGCTCAAAAAACTTTTAACTTAGTCACTCATATTAAAAATAAAGGCCAGATTCAGCATCCGAGGCAAGCCTGGTAGTGTACTTCCATATATTTTATTTTGGATGTACATGTTTGATTCTTGTAAGTTTGGTCAAAATACTTGGAAATGACACCTGCTTCAAAAACATTAACCTGATCATTCTTTTAAATTAGCTGAAATTGTAGTCTCTGAAACCCTGGTTGGTACAATGAAACATACTTGAAGCATCTTACATGCATCCCTTAGGGGCTAGGGCATAGATGTACTTAAAAAGAAGTCTGCTCCAAAAACTTTCATCTGGGACACCAACACTTGCACTGATCCCATGGATGTTACTAACATTCCTGTCCACTTCATATTGGTGAGCAAAAAAATGATTAAAATGCATATTTTTTATTCCATCTCTGATTTGATGAATAAATTTATGCAAGTAAAATGTCATGCCGACAACCTCACCACTTGACTTCCAGCAGAATCTGGAAAGGGGGCAAAACATCAATTGGCTGGGCTATTCCATTTGAGAAAAAAGTGACATTTGGTTGAAATTAAAAAAAAAACAATAATTTTGTCATTTTTCTATTTATGTAAATAAATAATAGTTTATCTTTTATTTGCAAGGTACTCATTGACTTTTTTTCTTGCATATGATGTATTAAGGTACAGGGAGTACCTCCCTCTTTTTCAAAAGGGAGGGGAGTTTAGTGTGGTATGAGTGTGTGCAGGTATGTGTTAACTTGACACTGTGTGCGATGCACAAGTGTGAGTAAGTTGTCGTCTGTTGTGCATGGTGGTGTGTAGATCTAGTCACTTGTATTGCAGGAGAGATTGCGTATTATAATATCGTATACTCGATTCTCATTATATCGCGGGTTTCATTGTATCGCGGTATATTCAAAAAAGTCAGATACATAGCTCATTTGCTTTTTGTGTAAAAAACTATGAGTCTGTCATCTGAAATTAAATTTTTGAGATGATTAAAAACTATGGAACATGCGTTGGAAAAAAAATTATTCAAATAAAACGTAATTTTAAAGAAATCCATCCCCGTTTTTATTATTTTTAGCCCACTGAGTTTATAATCTAGTAAAATCCATGTAAAGTTCATGTTTGAAAGTCTTTAGTTCGTATAATTGTTTATTTTCTTATGTAAAATTACATGGTAAAATAAAAAATAAGAATTGAAGTCCATGTCAACGTCAAGGTTCCATGTTCTCCCATACCGCGATACTATGAGACTCTCCAATTTAGGAGGTAAATAAGACTTCCTGTTTTAAAAATAGACTACAAATTAAACGATGCAAGCTCCGGAAGTAATTTGATACTAAAAAGTTAGGCCATAGTTTGGTTTGTGAATATCATTTGATGAAAGTTAGATTTAAAAAATCGAATTACACTTTTTTATGCAAAAGTTTTAAGTACCGCGATATAATGAGACACCTGTATAAGTCTTGTATGATTAATGCTGAAAACAAATATAAACAATTACTATCATTGTCAGTTTATACATACAATACTTCAACATTCACTCAATCAGTATTTGGAGCACGTCGTTTATATATTTATTTGAACATCAATTAGATTATACATTACAGAGTCCAAATATTTTATAACCAAATTTTGTTTGTTTTGATTGTCTGTTGGAAATTTTCTTTGGTGAAATTGGGAAAACACATACTTTTTGCCATTATGAATGGAGCAAAAAACAGGCCCCTTCGACACCCTAAAAATGCCTGTCAGTAAAAATATTTGCATTATCAATACACAGTCTATTCAGGGCAAAGTTAACCCCACTTAGGATCTGATGTCCCAAACTTATGCAGAGTCTAAAAGCACAATACATTTTCAAACGATATTTCACTTTCTTGTTTTATGGATTAATTCACCTGTAGGTTTTAAGCTGTCCCTTTCCGCAGCTTAAAAATACTTTATCAACGTTTTATTAATACGTGCATCTGAATCTGACAAATGTTATTTCAAATAATGTTAACTGTTTTCCCCAACCAACTCACCTGACCGTCCACTGACGCCAAATTTGCTGTTCGCGCCACATGTCAAAATTTAAAACTCACAATTTCGATCCCGATGCAAATAAATTACAAATGCATGCAAGAAACAAATAATAAATTTATGTATTAATCCCCCAATTATAAAACAATTTTAGCAATTAATCTAGAATATGCTCTACCTCTGGGCAGGACAAAATATTTATGTCTCAAACCTGTCTTGTTATATAAGCGATATTGCTAGGTTACTGGAAAGGAGGGGGGGGGTCTGAGATAATTTTTTTTTAAAGAAATAAATGCGTTTCAATTTTTCATGTATTCGGTTGATTTTTATGGATTCTATTGCATTTTGAAAATGTGAAAAACCTCTTAACCGAAAGCCTTTTTTTTTTATTTTAATGCATATTTACAAGATTAGATGCGACGAATATATCCTGTCCTATTTATTCCCTTGTAACTACATTTCCCCTAAAATTGCAGACTATTTTGTGTCATTTGTAAAACTATCTACAGCTGTCTAAGGATATCTGGAAGTTATATCGTTTGACCACTGACCAGGGAAAATACCCTTTGAAAATGGCGGGGATGTCAAAATATACAACCTTCCTCAGAGAAATTAAACAAATTCTTAAACATTTTTTATTACAACAGCTTTAGAATATTTACCTCAATTTTTGATCATCTCTGGGCTCCTGTAATGCACTTTCGACTGAAAAATGTAATGAACTGATCTGAAAGTCGGCTGCGCAGTTACCTGTTACTGCTTTGTGAATTCAGTTGTGAATTATGTTCAAACATCATGCTCACGTGATTTAATTATGTATTCATCATTCATTACTCTACTGCGGTCATTAAATCGTGAAATGTGTATAAACTAACGCTGCGTGCCAAAATGATGTTGATTCTTTGAAACAATTATGTACATTTATTTCTAAAATTAATAGTATTGTCTGTTCTCCTTAACTTTCACCTTCTGCTTGACCCACTGTATTATATGTATATATGTTTTATATGTTTTTGTACCTCATGTACCATTTAATACATGGTTTTGAGTGAATAAATTGAATTGAATTGAATTGCCAGTACACAATTTTTTTGTTACATGTATATTGTAAATTTCAACAGAAAATCTTGTGCGTGGGTATTTTAATAAACTTTTTAAAATTACAGTCATGAATTACATTTATTAAATAATATACAGGTATAAACATACATTGTAGACGGTAAAATATTCATGAATATACATTGTACTTTAATATATAGGGTATATCAATCTATAATTGCTTGCATGCTTATTTTGAGTGCAGAATACCAAATTATAATTATATTAAATTTCAAGATTAAAAGCATGGCCTACACTCCCAATCATAGTAGGACAGAATAAATAAGCCAAGATTTTTCCTCAAATTCAATTTTTCTGAAACTTTGATATTTTGTTCTAGGATACAAAATCTCTCTTTATATATGATATGAAAGAAATTCAACCACACATTTTTTGCCCACATAGTCTGAAATATGGCCTATCATTTAGTAAAAAAAAGTATTTCTTAAAAAAAAAAGTGGTCCATCCGGGACCTGAACTCAGGACTTCTCACATGCGAAGCGAGAAACATACCACATACATGTAGATATTCATGTTCGGTATTGTCAAAATTTTACACAATCCATGGTGTTTGATTTATTTAGCCTTTATTAAACAGTTCTAATAGATGTAATAAGAACAAAATGTCCGCCGAGAACCTGTTTTATACGCAATAACTCTCCTCATGCCCCTTTGCTAAAAATAGCGACATGTAATACTATAAATACTAGTAAAACAAACGGGGCGGGCACTTTGAGAGGGGTGAGAGAGGTCCTAGGGAGTTTTGGTATAAAATTACATATCATAAGGTCAAAATCTTCTTGAAATATCGCCCGGAAATGATAGTGTTACACACAGACAGAATGTATAAATACGACCTTGAACTTTGACCTTTTGACCTCAAAATCAATAGGGGTCTTCATTAGGCCACAGGGAGTTGCTACGTAAAATTTCATTGCAACAGCTCAAATTGTTCTAGAGATATCGTGTGGAAACGAAAGTGTTACAACAGACAGAATTTGCTTATTTATGACCTTCACCTTTGACCTTTTGACCTCAAAATCAATAGGGGTCTTCTTTAGTCCATAGGGAGTTGCTATTCTAAATTTCATTGCAAAAGCTCCAAGGGTTCTCGAGATATCGTGTGGAAACGAAAGCGTTACAGACAGGTCTACAGAAAGACGGACGGACAAACCCAAATTAATATCCCCCACTTTTCAACCGGGGGACAAAAATACGAATTGGTGAAAAATTAATGGCATCTTTTAATTTTTTTTCTCAAGAACCACTAGACCAGGCTCCAAGGCCATAAATTGAGTACAGACTAAATCATAGTTTATATTAATTGCATTTTGCTGGGATAATGTTTGGTTTTTATCTTTTTTTGCATATTTATGTATAGCTAACTGTTCATCATGACATTCTGTGACAATTTTTACCTGAATAAAGTAAAACATAATTAATTAAGACTTGTAAATTAAGGCTGATCAATATATATGTCTGAACCGCAAAAGAGAATGTGATTCTTTATTGCAGAACAAACGAAAATTATTGAGTAAAATGTTTCTATTTGTAATACAAGTACATGTACATATTTATGCCACCCTTCGAAGAAATGAGAGAATATTGATTTGGTGTTTGTCTGTCTCTCTGTCGGTCCACCAACAGTTTCCGTTCATTTTCTTCGCAGATGTTGCACGTACTGAAATGAAATTTGGAATAAAGATTTATCGTGAGGACGTCTAGGTTAGGTTTGTTTTGGGTACGATCAAGCAATTTTTGACAGAGTTATGCCCCTTGGACTTACTGTAGGAAAATTTGATTCTTTTTGCAGTTTTTGTTCATTTTCCTAGAAGAAGTTGCACAAACTGAAATGAAATTTGGTAAACAGATTTATCATAAAATTATCTAGACCAGATTCTGTTCAGTATGTGAATGTTACATACATACATGTATGTAGACCTGTAGTGCAGGGATCTAAATTTCTAAAACCGAATATTTCAATTTATTTATTGAATTCATCATGTTGGTATACAGTCAAAACAAGAAATCAAATGACATACAACAGAAAAAAGAAAAAAAAATTATATGATAATTATTAGCAATACATTTTTACATATTTTTTTTTCTGCATGTAAAGCATTTATCTAAGTCATTACATAAACTTTATGCAGTATTATAATCACATGGGTTAACAAATTCTTTAATGGGATCAGTACCAATGTATAATTTATCATTAAAAGATATCACAATATTGAAATCGAAGATTGTCATACACAGGACAGTAAAGTACAAAATGTTTTTGATTTTCAACCAATAATAATACATTGGGTTTGAGATGTTCCCTATTTTATAAAAGCACTTCCTGTTCAACTCTTCATTGCTTGGAGTTACGAATGTGTGTTAAAGGTACATAACTCTAAAGTCAACCTTGGAACGTGACAGTTGTGTTGAACAAAATGCAAACGTGAGTTAGCCAATTTTACAAGAAAAATGACGGACAAATCAAAGAGGATAGGGAGATGGTATTTTGGAGGAGTAGCGAGTGCAATGGCTGCATGTTGTACTCATCCCTTAGATTTACTCAAGGTGAGTGATGCGTGTATTGATTTACAGCACTCTAGTCACTAAGTCAGTAGCAAGCCTCCCTCAGTCCCTGTGCAAGTGGCTGTGTTATGCGGAAATTCAGTATATCGTTACATGTACAATGCAGTATTTAAAAGCTGAAAATGCATTTCCAAGGATGATCGAACTAGATGAAAACCTGGCTATTATAGATTTTACATTAATTAATTAATGTAATTAAGATCAGAAACATGATTCAAACCAATAAATGTACACAGCAAATTACATCCGTGTTTTGTCAAAAAAAACCCCAAACAATAATGACACTCAAAGGGTCCCTTTGTACTATGATTAACAAGAGAGGCTTGATTTTAGTATGTACCGGGGTAGGATGGCTGAATGTTGTCATTGAGAATATGGAGAAACAAATAAATAAAAATTTCTTGAGTACAAAAAAAAGGAATACTGAAAACTTGACAAACATAAATGTATCTAAAGAGAAAAGCACAAATCTCATTTACATGACATTTTCATGTACACTAAGCTCTTTCCTGTTTTATTTCCCTGTAGGTACATCTCCAAACTCAGCAGCTAGAGAAAGTGAAGGCAACAACCATGGTTGTACGAATTCTAAAATCAGATGGAATTCTAGGTTTATATAATGGATTGTCTGCTTCCATTTGTAGACAGGTAATGGTATACTTAGGAGTTTACTGAGATTGCTAAAAAATCATTATTACTATTATACCTAAATTGTGGGTTCCATTACATTGCAGTATTTTCCAAAATTTGGGAAACATATAGCACATCTATTTTTATCATACTTTGAACTGTACATGTAAATGAAATAATATAAAAATGATTAACATCAAGAATATCAAAGCAATGTTTCTTCATGGTTATTAAACTGGAGTCTATTTTAATCAAAGATTTTCTTTGATTTAAGACTTCCGTTAATTTTATGCTTCTAGATTCTGATTAAATTATTGATTTTCTTGTAGGAAACAAGATGTAATAAATTTGAAGTAAATGACTCAAAACCTTCCAAAATTAATAATTTTGACTAAAAGCTAGAGATTATTAAAAGGGTTTAAATAAAGAATCTCTCTCTCTCTCTCCCCCCTACCCCCTTCTCCCTCTCATTTGAAAAGATCTAATACAATAAATTAAAATTAAATATTTTGGTTTTCTTGTTCACAGTTAACTTATTCCATGACAAGATTTGCTATGTATGAGACAGTTAAGAAAAGGTTGACTGCCGATGGAAGTACCATGCCTTTCTATCAGAAAGTACTCACAGCAGCCGTCTCAGGTGCCACCGGTGGCTTTGTAGGAACACCAGCTGATCTCGTTAATGTCAGGTGAGGTAAACTAGCTAATCTCGTCAATGTCAGGTAAGAAACATCTGGTGATCTTGTCAATGTCGGATAAGGAACACCAGCTGATCTCGTCAATGTCAGGTAAATATGGGACACCAGCTGATCTCGTCAATGTCAAGTAAAATAAACCAGCTAATCTTGTCCAAGTCTGGTAAGGTACACCAGCTGATCTCATTATTGTCAAGTAGATAAGGTACAGTAACACCAGCTGATCTCGTCAATGTCAGGTAAGATAAACCAGCTAATCTTGTCAATGTCTGGTAAGGTACACCAGCTGAGTTCACTATTGTCAGGTAAAGAACCCAGCAGCAAATCTTGTCAATTGTCAGGTAAAGAACAACAGCTGATCTTGTCAATGTCAGGTAAAGAAAGTGTAAAACTGTATCTGATGTGATATAGAAAAATCTGCATTTCATTATTCATCACATTGATGTTTGAATTCTTGAATTATGTTTACATTCTTTTTGAAAATCTTTGATTAGATTTTTTTTTCTAAATGAAAGTTATTCATGTAGTAATTTGAAATCAAATGCATGTAAATTTGCAGTTTAGTTGATTGTTATTTAGCTCACATAAAACTAATTGTACATTCCATTATTGTTTCATGGTATAAAAATTTATTTCTTCCCTGTGTATAAGTCACAAGAAATTCCTCAAACTTGTTAATTTTTGAATTTTTCTTTCTTTATATCTTTAGAATGCAAAATGATGTAAAGCTGTCTGCAGACAAAAGGCGAAAGTAAGTTTAATGTATTGATCTTCATTTTCTTAATGTTGTGAATGCTATATACAAAAGTAGCTGTTTCAATATCATTGCCCTTTAATATTCAGTTATTCACCATTATAGCTACAAACATGCCTTTGATGGGTTGTGGAAAGTTTACAAGAATGAGGGAGTTCCCCGCATGTTTGGGGGTGCAACGATGGCCAGCTCAAGAGCAGTTCTTGTCACTGTGGGGCAGGTATGGATAATGATGACTACTTTAAATTTTAAAATCAATATTTTGCATGCTTTCTCCCAGTATGTTGATATGTTTGATGATATCACTGCAAAAATTACTGTTATTTGACAGTTTATTTACAGACATATCCCTTGTCCAGCATTAGCGAATCGTTAGTTTTTGATCTGAATTTGACATAGAGCTGCATGTACTGAAAAACTGAAAAAATAAACTGAATACTCTTATATTATGTCAAGAAGGTTAAGTAAGCATGAATCATCTTTCTTTGTGATTAGTTGGCCTGTTATGACCAGATAAAACAAATGCTGCTGTTGACTGGGGTATTTGAAGACAACATAACTCTACATCTTTCATGCAGTACAATGGCTGTAAGTTACCAGAATTAGATTTAATTTGTTTATTCTTGAAATATTCATAGTAACCAACAAATCTCTAAGTGTGCTGTGTCTGTCAATTTGTATGTCCATGTTATGATGATCTTTTAGTTGGAGGTCTCTCCAAACTTCTAATTCTAAATGTAAACAACAGGTGTGTAAGTAATTGCAGTTGTTTATTACGGGAAAACACTCAATTTTTAGCAGTTAAAAAAAAAATTAGTTAAATATTTAAAAATAATTGATAAATAATTTCAACACTTCTTCCAATGAATTTAAATTTATATCTTAATAAAAAAAGTTCTCTTTCTCTCTTACTTGTACTAAGTACTAAATTTTACATTTCTATGTAATGATATATTTCAGGGCTGTATAGCTACACTTCTGACTCAGCCTTTGGATGTGATGAAAACTAGAATGATGAATGCAAAGCCAGGAACATACTCTGTAAGTTATGATGTGTTTAACAAGAAAAGTAGGTTGCAAGAATATTCATAAAAATAAAAGAAAAAAATGTTGAGATTTTCTTGTAAATGTCACTAAATGATAACATAGTCATATGCACACACATTAGCCTTTTAACAAAATGTTTTAAATAAAGGTAGATTTATATTTATATAAATTTAACCTAGCATTTATTTTTCTGTAACAGGGAATTGCTGCATGTGCCATGGACATTGGCAAAAACGGTCCTTTGGGATTCTTTAAGGTATAATCAAAAGCCTTCACTATGCTTTTGGGCAACATATACATGTGTATTTAAAATTTTAGTACAATGTTAGCTTATCTGGTTGAAGATTGTCTAGCATCTGTCATGAGTTGTCTATATCAATACCAGCCACAAGCACACTTCATTGGAGGTGATAAATATTCAAATAAAAAGATACACCCTCTTCAAGGGGAATCAATTAAGGAATAGAAAAATAGAGTGAATTCATTGAAACATCTCATGAACCACCAAATCAGAAATAACAAAATAAAATAACAAAATGTGACCCAGATGAACATTGTCTCTTCTTTCCTATTACAACTAATTCAAAATGCACATTGACTGTCATTCTGTTTCGTTTATAGTTTGTATCGATTAGATTTGTACGTGGTATTTTTTATATGACTTTTATACTGAGAGATGAAGTCTTTTTTTCAGGGATTTGTTCCTGCCTTTGTCAGACTGGGGCCACACACAGTATTCACGTTCATTTTCTTTGAACAGCTGCGACAAAATTTTGGAGACTTGCCGACAGTAGAAGAAAAGAAGATTTAGGTGTATTTTAGGAGACAAAATATGTATTTATTTTATACAAATGGACTGATGGACTGATTCTGCAATAATTTGTTCATGATTTGTATGAGTGGTCTATTTTTTTTTTTTATATATTAAGGAACATCTAAGATGTGGAATGTTCTTTTTTAAATTTTAAATTGTTGGGCAATTTTTTTCAGAAATAATATTTTTAATATATATTTTTTTTATTTATAAGTACCAGATATTGTTAATTTTATAGCATACTTTTAATAGCTGAGTTTTAGCAAGTATGCTTCAGTGTAAATATACTTACATTTGCTGCAGGTATTAAAAAGCTTTATATTAGTTAGCCAATGCTCAAATGGTTTACTTGAGAAACTCAGTGAAACGAAAGAAATGGAAATCCTTTTTTTTTTATCTGTAAATGATGTGAAGAATGTTGAAAGAATGGTGATGTATTTTTAAATTGTGTGATGATTTAGAAGATTTTGTTTTTATAAGATTTTGTGCCATGTGATAAGATCTTTAGACAAAACCAGTTTTAGTCATAAGTAGAACTTAAGGATAATGCTTTGAATTTTACCATGCTTTAAAAATGGCTTCCTACATAAACTATTTATGACGGATGTTCTGTTTTATGAAATGCTTTCTGTAGCAATTTATTTCAGTCTTACTTGAAAAGGTGTTCAATTTATTTATTAAAATTGCAAATACTTACATGTTGCAGCACACTATTTGCAAACAATATAAGTATAACCTACAAATGCATCCATCACTGCTTGGATTACACACCTTTTATTATCAAAAGTTGAAAGAGAAAGGTTTTTGATCTTTTGATATTAATATATGTCTCACAGTCTACTTACTAATTTTCTTATATTTTGGAATGATTATCGGGTTAAATTTAATCTTTTATATTAAAATATAAAGTATATGATTCATATATAATATGAATAAAGACATTCCATCTGTTAAGCCAGTGTACACGAATTTCATTATAAATAATGAAGTTATATTTAAAATGTTCAAAGCATAATCATTTTTACCAGGTTAGATAACTGGACAGTATTTTAAGTATAAACATTTAAAAAGGTATTGATTTGGTGAAGATAACATAACTTACATTATTGTGGATTCTGTCTGTATACATGTAGAGTTTATGGTTACAGGCTTGTACAATCATTATTTTTTTAAAATTTATTTTATTAAAGTGGCACAGTGACGCACAAAGGGGAAAATTGACAAATGTAGAATTTTCGCATGACCTCTGTACATTTTGTTCAATTCCTTAAAGTATTAGGTTTCAGAAAATTACAGGTTTCAGAGCCTAAAAATTAAATTTTTATGGGGAAAAAATAAAAGTAAAAATAATTTCTGTCTGCCCCAGAACGAAAATATTGCTAAATACCCTGGTACTTCTTCCTCCCTATTGTACGCGTGTGCAGAAAAGTGTTGAATAAGTTTCCATAGTTACCATGGTCTCAGGTATCCACGAATGAATATAAGTAGACCAAAAAATTTGATGTAATCTTTTTAAAAAGTTGTTAGAACATATTTCTCACCTTTGCATGCTCCAGTTGTATTTTGTTTACAAGTTTGAGCTAAAAATAAGAGTAGCGTGACCTTGACATATACGAAACAACGAAACGGTAGATACAACCTTTGTTTTTCAGGCACTTGCATTGTGCAGTCAATTCTTGCAGTTTAATTGTCATATCTTCGCTATATACTCATAATTTTCGTAAGTCTTTCTCTGTATGCTACAGATATCTTAAAATTAAGATATGATTTTGACTCACTGTGCCGCTTTAAAAAATTTATAACAGTAGTTTGCATGATATTGGAAGGAACAATTAACTTGCCATATTATTTTTATATATTTTAACTTTTCTTCAATGGTTCTTCACAGTTTTAATTTCTGTATATCGATATTGAATATCGACTTGAATAATGAAAAAAAAATGTTCACATGCTAAAGAAATAAATATAATAATGAAGGGAAATTTTGCTTTCTCCATCTTAAACAGGTCTTAAAATGAAGTTTGAAACTACGTGCATGGTAGTCTGATTTGTGTACATGTGTTATACCAAATAACTATAAATAATTAGGTTAAAAAAAAGAGGCTCAACTCCAATATAAGGATAAAGTAGTACTTTGACTGAAGCATTATTAACATATTCATACATCACTGTATATTGTAGCAATGTTATGGAGTTAATTATTTCTACATTCCACACATATGGATTTACTGTCGACCAGGGAAGGTTGACGGTTGACAGTTGACAATTCCCTTGTGTTCTAGTGTCGACCGGGGACAGGTCAACGGTTGACAGTTGACACTTCTCTTGTGTTCTAGTATCGACCTGGTAAAACAGGTCGACGGTTGACAGTTGACATTTCACTTGTGTTCTAGTGTCGACCGGGGACAGGTCAATGGTTGACAGTTGACACTTCCCTTGTGTTCTAGTATCGACCTTGTAAAACAGGTAGATGGTTGACAGTTGACATTTCACTTGTGTTCTAGTGTCGACCGGGGACAGGTCGACGGTTGACGGTTGACGGTTGACACTTCCCTTGTGTTCTAGTGTCGATCGGTGACAGGTCGACGGTTGACAGTTGACACTTCCCTTGTGTTCGGGGACATTAACCCTAATCACAGCTATAAATGCAAAACTAACCCTTATCACAGCTATTGATACAAAACTAACCATAATCACAGCTATTAATACCAGACTACAATAATAAACTTGTCAGCAATAAAATGATTAAATGTCAACTGTCCCCGGTCGACAGTAGAAATGATTAAATGTCAACTGTCAACTGTCCCTTATATTGGAGTCGACAGTAGTTGAACTTGTATTAATCACTACTTCTATATACACAAGCTTTCGCATAGGGACTACATACCCTTATATTGGAGTTGACCTGACAAATCCATTGACAAAGTAATGATATATATAAATGATATACAATATTTTCTTTAAACAATCTACATCTTTACTTTGTGATTCCAAAAGCGCTTAAAATAGTGCAGCAAATCCAAATTACTTGATTGTAGAGTTAATGCAATGATTGAATATTTTCCATTTCATAATTTACAGATTTCACATAAATTTCTTGATTTCTGGCCCAATGGTTAGTTCTTGTGATTTGAAGAAGTTATTTCCCTTGATTTAATAAAATTTGAATCTTCTTCACCCAAAGATACTTTTATCTGGAAAGCGTAGGTCAAATCCAGCATCAAAAGCAAGTCCAATAATGTTCATTTTTAGATGCATCATCCTTGCATGTTTGGTCAACATATAGGACTTTTAAGTTACTTTAGAATGAAACTGCTCCAGAAACAGATCTGGTCCTTCTTTAGCTGAAATTACAGCATCTGAAACCTTGACCGATACAATGAATCATACTAAAAGCATCTTCTATGCAACACTGACAAATGTAGGGCATAGAAGTACAGGGCAGATAAGGACTTTTAACTGGGCCAAAAACTTGGGATGCTGCCATCAAGAGTATCACATAAGTTCCCCCCTAACTTCATTGAGGTGACCTGAAAATTGAATTGGCAGTTTGTCTCTTCTCTGTTAACAACTGAGGCATAATTTGTTACAATCTGTGCCTTACAATTGAGGGAAAATACTGCACATCAAATTTCTGCACATGAATGGATAAACAGTTGGTCATATAAAATAAAGATGTAAAAACAACAAAACAATATAATCAGTCAAGAAGCAACACGCTTTAATGACACTCGTCAGATACAGTAGAAATGGTGGTGATAGGAGGCACCTAGAAATAGATCACTCTTATATACAAAAACAAAAAAAAATAACATCAACAGACATAGTGGGAATCAACAATATTAAAGATTTGATTTTTCAAAATATAATAATAAAACATCTAGAAGGCTTGAACAAATAGACTGAAATGTCATGAAAATGTTCACAAACATAACTACGTGTACATTCACTGATACATGTACTAAAGGCACTTTTATCTGATGAATTTGTACTTGATAATGTATAATAGGCACCAAATTTTAAGAAAAAAAAAATGATTAGCACTTATAGATCTGTTAAGGGCTTCAACAAAGTTTCTATGAAACATTTTTTTCAACAAATGTATATTTGCTTTTATAGTATTGAATTTAACTCTTCAACAAAAATTTAGTATTGAATTCTGCAGAGCCTATAAAAAATTTAGTTCTTAAAAATAAAACAAAAATATTTAAAAAATTTACAATAAAAAAAAAAACAGAAAGTGAATGTTTAAAATATGTAACAAATATTTTATATTGTTTTATTGAGCAATATTTTCTGCAAAATCTTGGCCATTTTGATTTTTTTTTTCCAGAGAGAAACAATGAAATGCACCTAATTAAGACATAGCATTTGTCATCCAAGATGCTAATAGAGATATAAAAGTCAGTGTAACATAAAATCTGTAAAAAAGATTCAATAGCCCTAATTCTACTGCCCAAACTGCACATCAGCTAAACTAAACAATTACACTGTCACATTCACTCTCTAAAAGGAGGCAGTTGCACATTTATAAATTTTACTTTAAAGAATTGTGCTTTTAAACAAATAAAAACTGGCACTTGCACTATTTCTTTCACACTAGAATAAAAAAAAAAATGAAAACATCCCCCATAAAAAATTGATCAACAATACATAAAAAATTCATAACAAATATGTTCATAAATAATACTGCATATATATCACATATATAATAAATTCACCTGAATGCATATATTGAAAAAAATATAAAGTAGAATTCACAGCATATATGGACGGTTTACTTAGAAAAACAAGTTTTCTCGCTTTCAAGTGGTTGGAATAAAAAAAATTCGTGTGATTCACCATTATTAAAATACATGTAATAGGTATTTTTCTCCTGACAGTTTTTAACTACCTATATAAGTAATAGAATTCAGTTTAATTTATTCCCACATTTGGCACAATTCCAATCCATGTACAGGATTACTAACATTTATTTGGCAATATAGTTTTCTCTTAAACACATTAAGTACAAAAAATATTGAGCTTATATAAAGATAAACTTGTTGTTAATGATACGTTACCATACACATCTATCAAATTTGGATAATTTTTTTGGACTTAACAATTTCATAAAACAGGTAACTGGGACCTGGCATAAATATTTATTATCACAATATCAGCTTAACGATTTGCAAATTTAGCTTTATCACATCCACAAATAACTGTAATACCACATCTAAATCACAGATTTTCCCCAGCAACACAATCAGAAATAAAACATCAAAGAATACTACAATGACTTTGTGATCAAGTAACAGACAAACTGTTGAAAGAATAAAGAGCACCAGTATTTGAATACAAAAACTGTTATCATTTTAAGTATTACAACATTTACAAGTAGCTGACACTTAAAATCATGAACTCATAAAAATGACAGAACAGAAATATTAAGATAGTGAAGATGAAAAAAGAATATTGCAACCATATGCACTTATAACCAAAGATAATAAGTTTACACGAGATAAATAGAACCTCTAACCCAATATAGCAGTTGTATGATAATAAAGGATAGGATATAGTGGACTACAAACTTTGTTAATTATTTTTGATTGGAGCTAGATCATAACGAGAATAAATGACTGATTGTCTAAGTGGTTTCATTATTCTATAAACAAACAATAAAATAATCTACCAAACAACTGGCTTGTACATTTCATGTATATAAATAAACCTATAAATATGGGGAATCAATTTTTATCTGCTCATAAGTTTTGTCAAGATTTGTTGGCACTTTCATCAGCCTTATAGGTTTGTTAAGGCACATATTTTTTTCTTTGTTCAAACAGAATATGTGTGTAGTGATCCTGCAGTAAACAAGTTTTGCAGTGTATCAGCTGTTCACACAAATTCATTTCCGTTCGGTAGTGGAGTTTTTTCTCGTTCTCTCCTCCATATCGTTTGGCATTATAAGTGAGACATATACCCTACAGGCATCCTACTGTGAACCAGATTTGTTTCACCTCACAATTGTAATGAATAACATTGGATATGTTAAATATGGTACATGGAATTGATGTCAGGTGAATAAAATGAAACTACAATGATAAAACTATAATGAATCCCTGAAGTGGTAGGTGATGAATGTCATCTAATAATTTAATATGGTCCTATCCATTTTGGGGTTTTTGGTATCACAATGAACCATGACTTCTTTTTCCAATTATTGAACACATTGGAGCACTGAAAATTTTGAAACACTTTTTGCTCAGTTATTCCATGCTGACCTCGAGGGCTTTATGCTTTTGAAAAAGTTATAAATAGATTTCCTCTCCCTCGAGCCCAATGGTTTTGCCTCTGATGTATTATCTGTGGCGATTCGACCTCCATCACTGAGAGGTCGCCGACCTTTAGGTGCTGTAGGTTTACTGGGACCACTAGCACTACTTGAGGGTTGAAGGTCACTTTTCCCTGGTAGACTCTTCTGAGTCATTGTCCTGTGGGGCACCTTTGTCACTGGCCTGCCCCGTTCTACTGGGGGTGTCTCCTTCCATTGAAGAAGACCTTGTCTCTCAGATTCATAGTTCTTAAGGCGACTCTGGAAACCCCATTCATCTACTTCCTTCTGGGTTTTGGCAATCATATCATCTTCCTTCTCATCCAAGAACTCCACCTGAAAAATAAGCAATCCTGTTAATGCAGATGCTACCTTCCTACTTTTTTTGTGAAAACAGTACTAAATACAGAGGCTATTTTGCATCAGACATGTCCTTTTTTACAACATTTTTAAATATCTAGATTAATGTGTATACAGACCCTTCTCATTGTCTTTAGAAGGTCCTCCCATTTAGCTGACAACAGACCTGCTGCTGACATGCTTGACTTGACAGGAACAGGAAGGGGTGTGTCCTCCACCTCACCATAGGAACGGTTAGAATGACTAGTAGAGCATCTGTCTGACACTGATCGCTGCCCCGCAAAATGAACTCTCCTGGTTTTCTGTTATACATAACATGTGCATTAAATATAAACTTGCTTGAAAAATAGTGTTTCATATTGTTATACAAAATATTCAGTATGCACAGTTTTACAAATTGTCTAACTCTTAGTTAAGTGATTGGTATGTAAACATTGACCGTTACAGTAAACTGATGATGATAAAAAGTTGTTTGGGCAAATGATCCAATTCTTTACGTATGTGTCTATAAAATAAAGTTCACAAAACAATTATAAAGTTATCACTCTCTAGCCTCGATAACAATTAAAGAATTCAGCAAAATATCAAGAACCATTTTATTGCATGCAAGGCTGCAACAAACATTTACCTCTTTTGGTTTTTCAAATCCAGCCCAAAGTTTGAACCTCTTCATCATAAAATCAATCATCTCATAGTCCTGAAGATCCAATGTACTCTTGTAGTACATTTGTGACTTGACCGTCTTATATGAATCATTCAACACGGCAATTATCAGCGCTATGGTGAGACCATATGTAAATATATAGTAGGAGTAGAAGAAGCAGTGAGTGAAGATGGTGTCCATCTCCAGCATGGGGAAGAAGTTGAATCTTCCTCGAATCATTCCTAGTAGAGTCATCAGTGTAGTCCAGTAGTTCTCAAAGCCATCCATATGGTTTCCCAAGAACTGAAAAATTTTAATCAGAATTTAAAAAAAAAAAAATCATTTGAATAGAGTAGACAGATCTAACATGTAGAGTGCTAGATTCACTAAATTACATATACAGCACATTATATCAAGTGTATATGAGAAAAATTACAAGATATTTCACATAATAATGTACATACCAGGTAGGCAATCATTCCATGAGCCAGATAGAGAACACTGAAAATGACCAGAACTCCCACCAGTTTAGGGAAAGCACTGCTCAAAGTCTTCTCATACTTATGCAGGACCTTGATAAACCGAATCTGTTTGACAACCTAGAGAAAAGGCAGGGGAAAAAATTAATCCAATGCACAACAAAACAAAACTGCATGCAGATGTATAAAATCTTTGATGCTGTCTAGGGAACCTAAAAAAGAAACCATACCTTAAACATGAGAAGGAAGAGCAGCCAGGCATGTAGATATCTAGCTGCTGTGTGGATGTCTGAGACCTTCTCAAAGTTGGTGAAGACTCTGGGGTTGCCGAGGAATGTTGAGAAAGTATCTGTGGCTGTGGCCAAGCAGCCTATGTACAGCCCAATGCTCACGACAGCCATCAAGGTGGTCAGCATCTCCAGCCAATTCCAGGCATCCAGGAAATAGTCCCTGCCTTGTTCTCGGATTTGTATTACAATGTGGATTAGATAGTAGGTTACCACAAGGAATAGAATCACCTGTGAACAAAGCAATGCACTGTCAGTCAAAGGCATTGGCATAAAAATGATTTCTTCAGACTTTCATTCACCCAAAAATACATGTTATTGTGCATGTTTAATTTTTCCTCTTTAAAATTTTTGCAAAGTTATGATTATGCAATCCAGTGGAAAATGAATGTTTTCAAAGTACAGGTACTCTGAACTGTTAAAAACATGAATAAATATGTAAATAAATCTATTGAAAGTAAATGTACCTCGCAGACCATGACTGGTTCCACCACATCATCAATGTATCTGAGAAGTTTATTGGTCTGAATGTCAAATGAGGTATTCATCCCTCCAGTGAGAGGGAACTCCACTATCAGGGTGGTAAAGGTTGTTAGATCCTCAGCGGGATTGTACATGGTGAAATCAATAAACACAGCTCTTGTCCTAGAAGGAAAAATAAAAAAACATCCTAAAAAGTTGTCTTTGCTTATGACAGAAGGTCCTACTATTTGATGTTACCAATATGAAGATTTTTCCCCTTACACTTGTTGATTGTCAAAATGTTTTCTTGATAGAGAAACTAAATCATTGTTAAACTCTACAAAATATGATAAAAACAGACATACCTAAGATCAATCCAATCCTTGGTTTGTAAATCTTGTAGAGCAGTCAGGGACTCATTAAAGGTAGATCCCAGGTATTGTACATAACCACCTCCACCATAGGAAAACACATAGCCTTGTCTTCTCTTACTGCAATTACAAAACATAGCTCAGGCTAACTTGCATAACAATAAACAAGATAGGAATACCATCTAGAAGATATTACGCACATCAACTTTGTTTGAAGTACAACTGTGGATTCCTTATTTTTTGCGAGTACTTATTATTGCGAAATGGTGCTTTAACGTCAAAATGCGAGAATTTTTATTCACGAATGGACAGTTGATCAAGAGAATTTCCATGGATTTCAGCACCATAAAAATAAAGGGAGTATTTTTATTTCGCGAGGAATAAATTCCTCGCGTTTAATTAGGAATTTACAGTAGTATTTTAATACTAACTTAAGGGTCTTACAGGATAGAAGTACATGTACTTTGCTAATATGGGTTTTTTATCCAATCTCTACCTGTACATATCTGTCTGGCTGTCAATATTCTAAAGAGAGATTTTCTTGGCCTACTAACACATCTTCTATAATTTGCTCCCTACCTTTCTGTCTGGCTGTCTGTGTGGTACCGCCAGGAGAGGTTCTGTGATTGGGTAATATTCCACAGGTATCCATAGTTGTACTTGTCTTCGGTATACCCCAGACTTCCCTCACACTCAGTGGCCCCCGCCAGACTATCCAAACCTGAGTGTAGTGGGTAATCCTTCACAGGGCACGGTTCTACAATAAACAGAATGCAATCATCAGAAATATTCACATAAATCATGTAAATACAGCTGAATTCCAACACTGGGCATCTTAAACTTAAACTGTTGAATAGAGTTGTTTGTACACTGTACCTCACAAATATATGTATAAAGAATAAATACAGTGCTGCTGATAATTTTTCTTTATGTTCACATTTTTTTTCAATACAAAGCCAGGAATGATAGTGATCCTGCCTTCATACCTCTCAGGCCCCTGACTTGTCGGAGTCTGGCCACACCCAGTAACGTGTTGAACTCTGTGTATGAAGTCAGTTCATCATAATGGAGGCCACTGATCAGAACAGATTGAGTCCAGGTCCAAAGCTCTTCCACACTGGAAAAAATAAGCATGCACAAATCAGTAAATTCTCTTTTATAATGATGTCAAACCTTAGATTATTTTTTTTAGTTAAGATATAATCCAGATATAACAATGATGAAACACACGACTTAACAAAACATTGAATGCCAGTAATTTCTGTACCTGGATATATTTTGGAATGCCTTGTTACTGTTAGGAATGTTGGTCCTGATAAAGCTCTCCTCCACTGCCTGTGACATCGTATAAGTGTGGTGTGAGAAGTTAGTGTAGCACAGAGCCATCACTAACAACAGGTAAAACATGTAGGCCACAAACTGTCTCAACATCAGTCTCAGGCGCTGAATCTTCATCCCATCCTCTTTGGCCTTTAGCAAGGCAAAGCCACTCAAAGGACTAAACTTCACCTCCTATAAACAAAAAATCATTTTAGTATTCATTTTGACATGTATTCAAATTATCTACTAAGTAGCTTTCTCTTTTTATGTATTTCAGAGTCTGTTACCTTGACAAGCTCGTTAGACATGTCAAACTTCGGTTCGTTGTCGATGACATCATCTGTGTCCTCCGTCTTTTTCTCCCAGGCGGCCAGGTACAGGGCTATAAATAGCGCCTTGACGGGCTCCACAAACAGGAAGGAGAAGATGAAGCAGAACAGCAGGGCCAGCAGCCACTGGAGGGCGATGTCTGCCCCGAACTGTCTGCCATACAAAATAACCAGGATACAGGACGTGCCTGACAGGAGGAAGCAGAGGACGTAACCCACGTAGATACACCAGGCTGGCAGGGAGCAAGGCTTCTTACTGGTGGCTGGGGCCTCCATGGTCATCTCACTGTAACCATCAGTATCTGTAAAATCATTAGAAGTATTATACAAAAGTGAGACTTGGAAATAAGAAACACAGAATAAACAGATCAAGTCTAAAGGACAATTTATACCTGTAGTGATATATTTGAAAACATTTTTCATTGAGAAAGTCTGAATATATGAAAACAATTAAGCTAAACAATATGGTATATACTTCTCATCGATTTATTTCAAATATGCTACTTACAGAAATCAGTTGTGGTTCTCTGGGCTAGTCCCATGTCTGGTTCTAATGGACCGATGTGTTCTACCTCTGGTAACGACACTCCAGTGGAGGTAGTGTGAAGTTTAGAGACCCACTTAGACACCTTGTTACTGCTCGCTGATGGGGTCTTTCTTCTACAATGGCAAACATATCATGCATAAACGTTGTTCATTTACATAAGTTGAAAAATGAAAACATGGCTAATCCATCAGAAATCCAGTTAAGAAGGACTCTATTAAATATGAACCAAATCTATATGCAGCAAATAGATATCTTATATGACTAACATGTTTGGATCCTGTCTTGGGTTAAAGCTTTTTTGTGAGCCAGAGGAGTGCGGGGGTCTGCCGGAACCAATGGAGACTGACGACACTCGTCTCTGGATTGAGGACTTCTGTTTTGGTTTCACCATCTCTTCATCCATTAAAAGGTCATCCAGGTCATCATGTTTTTTCTGCGGCATTGTGTGTTTTCTGTGGATAGAGATTTTATATGTAAAATAAAATCAAACTAAATCTATTCAATATTTTGGGTTAAAAACTACATTTTATCTCATTTCAAATATGCACATCTACACATTTTTTCCTAAATATCTGCAAAGTTTAATGAAATTCTGTGCAGAGGTTTAAGAGGAGTTGCGCTGACAAAAAAACAGGACTCACGGACTGACTGACTGACACTCTGACTGACTGACGATGGGTCAAAAACATTATACCTCACGCAACTTGTTGCATGGGGTATAATAATTATTATATCATTGTTCTTTACTTTCATTTTTAAGTGAATATACAGTTTTCCAGGTCCTACAGTATTGCATTTTCTAAAGCTGTATAAATTTGTTACCTGGTGAGAGGCTTAGCACCTCCACCTTGTAATGCTCGTTTGGTTTCTCTAGCCATGGCATCCTGTTCAACACCATCCAGATAATTCAAGATGTCTTCAGCTGCCTCTTTTACCTTACAGAAAAATGGTTAATAATGAAGAACAAGTTCAAGCTATGACCAACTATTGAAGCAAGACATGTATCATTATTTTTCAGCTTTGCATAATTACATTAAGTATTATACTTTAATTTCTATACAAAAAATAGATATTATTGTCCATCCAACAAATAAGCATGACTTGTTTTCGAATTAAACAGAGTTTTGGTTTGAACAAGAAATCAAAAATAGAAAATTTACTGAATCCTACATTTACTACAAAATATTTGTTTTAATATAGATACAACACATTTGTACAACGAAAACAATGTAAAGAAAAGAACACAGAAAGAAGAGGAGGTTTTTTAGAAACATTCCTAATCAACTGTTAGTATTGTTAGTAAGACCCTACTTCTTGTTCCTTCTCTGGCCTGTGTTGTCCAATTTTAGGGGTTCCCAATCTGTCGTTACCGGTATATCTGGGGATACGGTCTGGCCACATGTCCATGATGGACTGGTCATTCCAGATCCGTGGATTGTTGGTCCTCTTCCACTGTAAGTGTGGGGATCTCTATGATTAGTACACAGAACTAGGGGGTACCTTACAGGCTCAAGACCTACCCTACTTCTGTAAGTTAGTATACATAGATCATTCAAAGTTCAAAACATAGATTATAGCATGAAACAGTAAATCATAGATCTTTCTTCACAATTTTTAAAAAAAAAAAAAGATTTGTCCCAGCTGTAAATTTTTCTTTCTCTGAATAAATTGTGAAAGATCTCTGACTTTTGTAAAGTAAATCCACAACACCTGTCGAAAACGATTCACGACCACAAAACTACAGCAGCAAGGAGCTCTTTATACATGTACTTGACTAAGTGATTTTTTTAAAAAAATTTACCTTTCTTGGTGTTGACTGATGTGCTTAGTGACAGATTTGATAGACAGAATACAGAACCATCTACCTGACATGAACACAGTACTAAGGATCAAGAATACAATATTGATATCACTAAAGGGATATAGAAAACAACATCAAGGGGAATACCACTTGAATTACATGATTGTGTCTATTTTCTTACCACTGTCATCTAACAAGTGATGAAAAAAATATTAATTTTTTTTTTTTCTAATCATTTCCTTTTTTATTTGCATATCAAAAGCATAAAATACAAATCCATCAATGCCAAATAAAAGAAAAAATTCAAAATCACAATCCATTAAAAAATATCACATTCAATCAAATCAACATTGAAAGCTAGCAGGTTTTGTTATAGAGGTGTTAGTACTGGGGTCTTACCCTAGATTTTTCTGGGAATCCCCCCTCAGCAGAATCAGGGAGAGGGACCTTCACAGCGGTCTCCTCACCCCCTTTTCTGGTTTTCAGGGTCTTTGTCTTCCTCAGTGGCTGAGTTGGTTGATGTGGAAGCTGTACAAAAATGCATCAATAATTTGTTACTTTCACTGGCAACATTTATGCCTTTCACAGATAAATTGAAAACAGATACAGGTAATAAAAATAAACTATGATTCAAAAAAATAATCACTTAGTAAATATGTTTTTAAACAATATTAAAGAGTAATTCTGCTTTTTCAATATGTGACTTAACTGTTAATGATCAATTAATACATATGTAATCATTGCCAATAATATACATAACATCTGCCTAAAATCTCACCATAGTGCTGTCTGTGGTACTTTCTCTTTCCATACAAGACAGTAGATCACTCTGGGACTCCGAGCGGAATGAGGAACTATACTGCGATCCACCCAAATCATTATCTATCTCAATTGTTTTAGCTGTTTGTGGTCTGGGATCAAACCCACTGGTCTGTGAACAATGAATAAAACAGCACGATAAAAATACACTTGGATCAAGAAGGTAACACTAATGACTTTTATGCTAAATGAAAGAAATTTTCATGCCTTTATAGAAATTTACATACCTTCGATCTACTCTTCTTGAAGACAAAAATCAACAGGAGACTGAAGGGGAAAACCATGATGTTGCACAAGAATGCCAGAACTACTTCCTCCCAGCCAAAGGATGAAATCCCCTGACTGCTATCGCTAGTGTTAGTTGTCTTCAGGATGCCATACCACATAGCATTTATACCCATAAACACGTACAGGAGTGTAATACACACTGTGGCCCTCTGGACTCGGTTGAATCTACTATTGGCTGGACGATCTAAGATGGACACCCAGAGATGACGATCAGCCATGCTGTTAGAGACTGCATATCTGAACATTCGCGAGAATTTCTTGATCTCAGAAGCACCTGAAATACAGATAAATGGATTAGCAAATTTTCAGACTGCTTATTTCATTATCAATTCATTCATATTCCTTTGCAAGTTTTTGAAAAATATTACTTGAATGCTTTTTCCCATGAATATGACTCAGAAATGTAAATTCAAGACTACAATAATTTCAAAAATTTCGTCGTTTTTTGTAATAAAGATAAAAGAAATGTTTACCAGCTGCTCTAATCTCTTTCTGAATAAATCCCTGCTCTCTTTCAAGTGTCATCCAGCAATTTCCAAAGAAGTAATATTTCTTTTCTGTCTGCATGTCTCTGATGATAACCTGCTTCATATGCCAGCTGGGGTCAAGGCCAAAATTATCATGCCAGATCATGATCTTGTGAACGTTTCCCAGGTTGGTATCATTTGCGATGAAGAACGAGTCGACACAATTACGTTGAAATGCTCCATCTTTGACGAGTTGTCTTTCTTTACTTTTTCCGTATTCTCCATACAGCTTGATGCCAACATGGGCTGTTGTTCCTATAGACAAAACATAAACTAAATCAGTTGTAAAGCAGATTTCAAACTTTTATTTTCAGATAGAGTCTATATATATCACCATATATCTTGATGTAACACCATCACCTATTGGTTGAGAATGAACCAATCCAAGCAAGTCTCTGTGGGGGACTTACCTGAGCCTCTGTCTCTTCCAGTTATCACAGTGATCTGGTACTTAAAGGATCCATCCTTCCCACACAGTGGTATAGTGGCAATTCTGTCCAGGTCAATTTTGTCCATCCGACGACACACAATGACAGCAACAACGTAAATCACAAAGATTACTGAACAAGTTATAAATACCACAGGGTTGTCAGAAAGGTCCAAATCCTGCAAAAAATCAAGAAATCATAAACCACTATTACCATTTTGTGAGCACATGTAAAAGGATACAAGAATCATAATAAAGTAATGGCTGGAAAGGTTTTAAGGAATGTAAAGTTACCGTGAGGTCAGCAAAGCTGATGGCATCTGGTGGAACTAGCATACTCCCTCCAAACGGGGTCAAGTGGTTACAGGTACAAGTGGTGTACATGGGAAGGGATTCTGAGGTGGGGGAGCAGCCTGAGCCACTCCAAGACTCATCAGTGGGGCTGTAGTATCCACAGGAGGTAAAATACAAGGCTGCTGATACATTGTAGGCAAAGTTTGGGTCATTGTTGTAGACAGTGATTGTATAAGAAGCTGAGGGGTCAAAGGACCTTTAAGAAACAAAGCATCAAGTTTAAAAAAAAATGCAAGTAAGCTCAGTCCTCAATAACGAAATTTCAACAGGACCAGTTCAGCATAGAAACTTTAAAATATGAACATGATCTGAAGAAAATTTAAACAGAATGAATATGATATGTTTCAAAAGTTCTTTAACATTAAGTTGCTTGATACATGTTTAGTTTGTTGCAAATTAGATTTTACAAATGGTAAAAAATAATTACGTGGAGTCTATGAACATGGTGTAATTGGTATGGTCCATTCCAGCCACCATATGTAAACTCTGCAGGATCAGTTTCTGCTCAAATGTTGAAGAAGTGGCCACATAACCTTTACCCAGGTAGAACTCGATCTCATCCAGGGGGTCTGCTATACTGTCATTGATCAAGGATATCCTCAGCTGAATGTGCATAGCATGACCAGCCTTGGACCCTGCAGTGTTAATGTTTATTTTCCTCTTGGAGCTCTTTTCTATTTCATATGTTGCCATAGTCAGACCTTCTGTGGGATCATATGCAGGATTGGAAATCAGTCCCCCACCATCAATATTGGAGTATCCACTTGTGGTACCATCTGGAAGATAGAACTTGAGAGCCCTGGATTCAGACAAACTCTGTACAGCAATATCTGAGCCAGAAGTATCCTTGAAAGACATGATCATGATTTTGGAATTGACTTGTGTTGTGGAATAGCCCCAGGTGAATGGGTTTCTTGAGATCCCCATTACGAGCTGCAGTACTTCTGTTCCTGGAGTAACAATTCCATTCAGTGTCTCATTTGAAGATTGTACAGCCATTCCTGCAGACTGGTACAAAGTATCAGGAACATCACTCTTGGTTCTCAGTCCATAAAACATAATTCCACTCAACTCCTCCTCCAGAGGGTCCTGACCCAGAATCTGGTTCTTCAGATTCACTGTGACGATTTCCTCACTGTTCTCGAACGCTTTGTTGACCACAAATTTCTTGTGGTCTTCATCTGACCTAGAGGCTGAGTGGGTATCACTTGTACTGATGTTGGCTTTGAAAGATGTAATGAGGGAAGCTTCCAGGGACTTTGTAGAGTTGACCACAGACGTGGCATCATATACCCCTGCATTGGCAGCAGCCATAAGATTTGAGATGCAGGCCATCAGGTGGGTTGTCAGAACAGAGTTGTCATTTGCTCCTTGAATGCTTCTCATTGAGGACTTTAGAGTATCTACCTGGTTCAGGGCAATAGTCTGTGATTCCTTTGTTTGGAATTCTGTTTCATATTTCTGCAAAGAAAGGTATGAAGACTGCATTATTTACTTGTCATAAATTTCTACAGTTTAATTATACTAACTTATTTCTTTCTCAGGCCTTCAAATGTAAATCACTCAGGATAGTATAAAATAACTACAGCTGAACTTTGGTATATTAAGCAGTTGAGCACAAATATCTCAAATACCATATATATATATATATATGTCAAAGTATTTTGAAGTCAAAATAACTTTTTATTGTATTCTCGAATCTAACTATCTATTTCCAAAGATATTTCTCCATCCTGAGATTAAAATAGCAAGATTTGACTGTAATGAAGATTTTCTAAAACTTTAAACTTACTGTTAAATGCTCCAGAATAAATGCTGTCTGCTCTTTTTCATGGAGGGTCTCTAGTGGCAGCCCCATAGAGGCCAGACCTATAGCATTTCTGATCTTTGTCCTCAGAATCAGTTCGTTGTTTGGATTTCCAGAAGCTGCCACTCGTGACTGCTCGTTTATCTCATGGACCAAAGCAATAGAGTACTGTAGGATCATAGAGGGATTATTCTCCAGAACCATGTTAGCAAGTGTAGTGTTTACCAATGAAAAGATGTACTCAGTGTTTGTTGTGGCACTCAGAGATGGTGCAGCTACTCCAATGGACCTACAAAAATATATATGTATAGGTTGAAGACTTTTTCAAAATTTCAACTTCTTGTAATATTTGTTTGCCAAAAAAAGCTAAATTCCTAGTTAGAAAAATACATAAAGAAAAATCAAGTTTATTACATACTGATCTAATGCTTGAGTCTTGGCACCATGCTCATCCTCAACGAAAATCTTAATCTGCACAGTGTTTCTAGCATTTCCTGGCCATGGAGCTGTGAATATCTTGGCACTGTTGACACTGCCATAGTACTGTACCACGGACTCCTTACCATCAGAACTGTAGGTCTTCACTCTGTAGTACAGCTCTGTGGAGGAGCTCCCTGAATCACTGTAGCCAGAGCAAGTGAAGGTCACTA
This sequence comes from Saccostrea cuccullata, assembly GCF_032062105.1. Lineage (NCBI taxonomy): Eukaryota > Metazoa > Mollusca > Bivalvia > Ostreida > Ostreidae > Saccostrea > Saccostrea cuccullata. Next base: position 134,950 of record NW_026923311.1, on the reverse strand, counting down.
TGTCCTCCAGTGACTTCACAGAGGCAGGGCTCAACGAACATGATCCCCCACTAGGTGCTGTGTTTCCATCAAGTTCGATCTGTCCATAACCAGTGGTGGTTGTGCCTGAATCTACTTTCTGAATTTGGAGTTTGAACTTGTATACAGATGCTGCTGGTAGTTGGCTAGCCTTCACTACCAGATTGATCTTGTCATTTCCTGTTGAAGTTGTTGTGGAGTCCAGAGTCAAGGTGCTAGTTCCATACTCGGCAGTCCAAGTGTAGGTAACACTACTGGCTGAGGCACAGTTAGAACACGAGCCCTCTAGCATTGCCTGATCACCTGCATTGATCACATGATGGTTCTCAGCTGAACAGGAGACACAGTTGATCGACACCAATGGCACATCATTTCCAGAAATTTCAATCTTAAAAAAATATGTCACTAATTTTACCAAATATTTTCATTGCATAAAGAAAACTCTGTCAAATTAACGCCATTCTCAAATAAAAACTGCTATTAGAATACAATGACTGCTATCAATTTTCATGATAAGATAAATTATTAAGAACCAAGCTTATTTTCTCTCCCTACCTCTACAGAGGTGGATCCAGAAGTTCTCCCTGGTGAAGACACAGTCAAGGTCACCCTGTATTTCTGTCCCACCACCATGTTAGTTTTGTCCAATGTCACTGTCCCAGTTGAAGCTGATGTCACATCACTGCAGGCTGTAGGAGATGAAGCTCCCTGAAAAATAACACATTTTTCATTCAAATTTTAGACGAAAACTTAATTCCAAAAGATAAAAGTGGCTACTTGGTTTCTTTCAGAGCATTATTTCAAATAGATTTGAAAGCCTTTTATTGTATATGAAATTACTTACTGATACAACAGAACAGGCCCAGCTGTAGGTGAGTGGAGTGCTACTATCATCTCTGTCATAGGATTCTGTTCCATTCAGAGTCAGAGATGCCAGGTTGGAAACCGTTCTGGAGTTACCTCCAGACAACAAAGCAACAAGCGGAGATTCTATCACAGTCACTGTGTACTGATTTTTTACATTCAATGGAGTTCCATCATATTCAGCTGTTGTTTTAATACAGTAATATCCATAAGGTAATGTCTTTCCTGGAATGGTGATTTTGGAGCTAGTGGCATACACTGTGGATGGGAGAGAAAATGCAGTCAAAGTGCCACTGCAAGAGGCAGACGACACTGAATTAACCTCCCAGCTGTATTTTATGATGTAGTCCATGCATCCATGCATATCCACATCCAATTCAAAGGACACTGGTGAGGACTTGTAGATGGTACGAGCTGCACTGCCACTGGCCACTACAGTTGGTGCATCACAGGTTAAAGGCTTGATTTCAAAGATAACCACCTCAGTTGCTTCACTGATGGAGTTAAACACAATCAGAGTTCCAGTGTATTGACCATGATCTGCAAACTTCTTTGACAGGAGGTTACTACTTAAATTAACCAAGTTTATAGTGGTTGGGCCGGTAAAAGTCCAGTTATATTTCACTCCTACCAGGTTTTTTCCTCCAACTGCAAACCTTGTGGTATAGTTTACGAAGAACACAGAATGGCTTGTGTCTATGTGCAGATCAGAAATAATCCCAATGATGGTCATTGTACAGGTCAACAATTTGGAGTCCACTAAATTACTGGCATTGACAGATATAGAATATATTCCAGTCGTGTCAAACATGGTAGAAAAGCTAGATCCGGTATGGGTTGCTCCATTAATGACTTCCCAGCTATAGGTGACATCTGTCCCTGCTGAAATGGACGTCGACATGTTCACCGCCGTGTCCTCTACAGCTTCTGTGTCACAGCCTGTGATTGCCAGATCCTGAATGACGTCCTGCACAGTTATGTCGACATGAGCTGTTAGGCTGCTTAGTCTGTTACTCACTGTTATGGTTACTGTGTATTTTCCAGGTGATGGGAAAGAATGAGTCAGAGTGTTCACAGTAGTGGATGTAGTTGAACCATCTATGGTCCACGAATAAGTGAGGTGTGTGGCATTTGTATTGTGAACTGCTGTTATGTCTAGAGACTCTGAGCTCTTAGCAACTGTTTTGGTTGGACTTAAGACTAAACTGACTAGTGGAACTTGAACAAAGATCAACAATGTAGTCTCAGGAGAGCTGACTGCATTTTGAACCTTCATTTTCACTGTGTAACTCTCTGCTGATGTAAAGGCATAAACAAAAGTTGTTCCTGTATGAGTGGTTATAGTTGTGCTTGTGGAATCAACAATGGTCCAAGTAACAGTATAAGCATCTCCTTGTCCAACATTTGATGTGAATGTGACATCCTGTCCTTTTGCAACATATGGAGATGTGGTTAAGCTTATGTCATGGGAGATAGAGATATTTTCCACAGCATCCATGACCTGTTGATGATAAGTTGCTATTTTCCAGCTTACTATATTTGATACATTTACACTGAGTGTAAAGTTTCCTTTTCTGGAGAACAGGTAATCTAGTGTATTGGTAGTGCTGGATAGAGTCTGTGTAACACCATTTTCTTCTACTGACCAGGCATATTCTACATTTGAGCCTGAAGACACTGATACTGTGAGTTGAACACCCGACCCTGTGGCAACATCAGCGGACATATTGGAAGCTATGGCTGGAGTGGACACTTCATCCTGAACATGAACAGTGATTTCTGTATCCACATTAGATTTCACATTGTCCACAACCACTTTCACCTTGTAGTCTCCTGGTGCGGGGAAGGGATGCGAGTAGTTCTGATTTGTACTGGTGACTGTGGATGGGTAAGCATTGCCTGTCAATGCCACATAGTATTTAAAGGAGTTGGAATTCGGGGGATAATACACATTTGGAAGAGCATAGAAAGTGTACGCAGTTCTTGTGATGGCATACTTGTCTGCTATCAGATCTGAGGCTATTGTCACATTGGTTAGCATATTGACAACTGTGATTTGAATTGCTGATGACTTCACACTGATCATATTGTAAGCTGTCCCATTTAGTTGGTAATGGTCAGCTCTGTCAAACCCAGGGTTTGTTATACTGCTTGTTTCATGATATATCTCTGCACAAGTAGCACAAAACTTCCAAATATACTTCACATCTGAACCATCTGTGACCGTAAGGGTGTATGTCATGGTCTCATTTACCAGTGCTATAGTTGGCATGACAGAGGAGGCTGGGAAAGCTACACTACTGATGCGGGACTGAGCTGCAATTGGAATCTGCTTGGTCTGTGAGTCCACCTCATTTGAAGCAGTTACAGACAAGGTTCTATTTCCAGGGGTATATGTATGGGCAAATGTGGCTGCAGTCTGAGCAGTGGAAGGAGTTCCATCGAAGTTGAACACAAACTGCAGGTCAGATCCTCCAGTATATGTAGCAGTGAATGATATTGATACACCTGCCTCTAAAAAATAGTTCCCAACACCATCAGTAACACAGGAGGCACAGGTAATTCCCAAAGTCTCAATCATGGCTTGGACACTGAAACGGGTGGTTTGGGTCTGAGAGCTGATTGCATTGGACACATTAACCGCTACAGAGTAAGTCCCAGCAGTTGTGAAGTTAAGGTCGATGTAATTTGTTGACCCTGTGTTGTATTGCACTCCATTGCATTCCCAAATAAAGACAAGGTTTGTTCCATCACTTACATTGGCTGTGATTGTCACAACAGCTGCAGCAGTGGAATTGAGCTTGCCTGTTCCAGAATTATCCACGGTCAATCCTTGGACTTTTCGCATCACAGAAATGGCTGAAGAATTGGAAATAGTATTAGAAATGGAAGGGTCTGTTACATTCACCATTATGATGTAATCACCTGATGTTGTATAAGTGTGTGTTGCTATTGTTTTGGCTACACCAGTCTCCGTAATGGAATCTCCATAATCCCATGTGACCGATAATTGAGTTATGTCGTGGTGGAGCAAACTCACATTCATAGCAACTGCAGTGTTCTGTTCCACATATCTACTGTGAATGAAAGATGTAATCACCAGTGTATCTGCTGACACTACTTTAATTTCCATATTAACTCTCTTGAAGTCAATATCATTTCTGGTGGATATTGTCAAAGTATAGATACCAGTGGCAGTGAATGTGTACGTAAGAACATTGTTAGGTGTATATCCTGAGTCAAATCCCAAGCTGTCAATTTTGAACTGGTAATTTAAGCTTGTTCCTGCTGTCACGGTTGCAGTGTAAGTCTGAGAGGAATTTTCCACCACAAACTGGTCACCACTTACAGCAAAGTTACTAATTTTCTCCTGCACAAGTAAGGTTATGAAATGGAAGGCTGTACTTGGGCCATTAGTGGCTATACAGGTAGCATTAAAATCACCAGGATTTGCATAAGTATGCTGCTTGGTAGAATCAGTAATATTCACGTCTTTCGCACTTCCATCACCATAGTCAAAAGTATACACTATAGCACCATATGTGGTTGGAGCAGGATCCATTTTAGCCTGAAGTGTTGCTGTATTTCCTTTTTCAAGATACACATTTTGAGCCATAAGATAGAAGTTGGTAATTGGGTCAATGACTTCAACATTTATTGATGCATTTTTGGTTTCTCCAAATTCATCAGTTATAGATACAGAAACTGTGTAATTCCCTGCAGTTGGAAAAGTAAAGTCTCTTGATACAGAGTACGCTGTGGACCCAATCTCTTCTGTTGTGGTCTGTACTGTAGAATTATCTTGTTGCCAGGTGATGGTGACGTCTGCTCCAGCCACAGCGGTTGCTGTTGCCACAAAACTATATGTGTATGTTGAAGCCAGATAATCTCCAAGACTTGTGAAGGCAAGACCTGTGATCCCAGCTTTGTATCGACCCCTGACAGTAATTTCTGCTGTAACATTGGTCAGTCCATCAGTAGCGGTCACTGACACTTGGTAAATTGCCTTGTTTGTAAAAGTGTAAGAAATGGAAGAGGAGGTGGAGGTTGCTACAGCAGCAGATCCATTGTACCTCAGGCTGTAGGATGATGGAGTTCCATCAGTTATGTTGGTAATAAAAGTAGTGGGGGATCCAATTTCTACAATGCTGTTTGAGGTGGGGGTTTCCAGATAAACATTTAATCCAGATAATGGCAGAAGAATATTAACTGTAATTGATTTGGTTTTCTGCAAAGGTAAATCATTGGACACACTCACAGTAATAGTTTGGGAAGCTCCATTACTTTTTAAGAACTTGTACATCTGGTGGGAAAAGATTAATGGACGGTTAGCTTGTGAACACTCTGTAGGATATTGTGCTGCAATACTTGCTGGACAAGAACTCTGAAAAACAACATTGGTATCAACTCCATCCTTAGTCCATCTGGCCACTAGATGTGTTCCTTTGGTTACACTGAACACAAAGTAAGTGTCTGTGTTATCCAAAACATTGACACCACCCGAGGTCTGGATGGGTGGATGAATCCAGGTAATTTCCCCTACTTCTTCCTCAGCTTTGATGGATGCTGTCTTGGGGCTTCCACCAAGTGAAGGCACATTTAATGTATATGTATAACTGTCAGGATCAGTAAAATACTGCAGTGTGCTTGGCACGCTTTCCTGTTGGTTAGCAGTGTACATCAGATTGAAGTAACACGCACTGTTCTGAACCCAGGATGTTGTGTCCGTCTCAACACTATCCCCCACAGCCAGCCAGTCCCGTTTAGAGATACTGTTGTAACTCTGTTCCCAGTCAGATCCAGTGCTGGTGTCACATTTGATGACAGATATGGAGGCATTGGTAGCAAAGGCCAGGACATCATGTTCATACACAGTAAACTCTGACACTGGGACGGTGTATTCCTCCTCTCCCCCGGCCGGTAGAACAACGTAGGTCTGTCCTCGGACTCGATACTTGGGTTTGGTACCGGAGCCAACAAAGAAATTGTTACAGAAGGTGTAAGTGGACAGCCGGTTGGTACAGGAGCAGGGGTCTGTCTTGGGGAGACAGGAATCTGTGATGAGACAGTAGTCTTCATTGCTAGCACATGATGCAGACTTTGTACAGGACTGTGGAGAGCTCACACAGGAACCAAACCAGGCTCCATTTTGATTGCATCCTATCAAAGAGAGAAAGAGTGTGCAGTTCATTTTCTTCATCTATAGAGTAAATACAGCAAATATGTCTGATGTGTTACCCTTTTCTCTCTTCATCTTCTTACTATATCCAGTACATACATGCATAAGCAGTTTTTACTCCTTTTTTTAATAAAATTTTTTTAAAATAATTATGCTAAGATTGTTTTATCTACAAAAACATTTCAGTTGTAGAATTATTTTTTACTGAATAAAACAAACTGAAAAAAACCAAGGATTACCTGGAGGTATTAAGGAGGTGGTACACACTGGTTCTAACACCATGAAAGTCAATGCCAAACTCTCTGTTCTGCCAGGTGTGGTACGAAAATTCCAAGCTCGGGCTTTTCCCTCCCTGTTGATCCATAGTCCTGAATATACATTCAAATGTAGAACATGTTCAAAATATTCTATCAAAAATATAACTGAATTACAAACAAAACAGAGCTTTACTGGAAACTTTAATTCTTTTTGTAAAATTTTGTCATGAATAATGATGCTACTTTCTTTGCAAGTTTCCTCTAAGATCTAAACAAACCTGGAAAGAGGGAGATGATGTTCCTGTCAGACATGTGGGGAGTGCTGGTCGGGGATAACGTAGTCAGGGAGTAGGGAGTATCTATCAGCTGGGCTGTCCCTGCCGCATAGGTAGGGACACTGGCTACTTCTGAAAAATTTCAAGGGAAACCAGTTACACATGCAACAACAGGATAACATTCAGGAGGGCAAAAGAACAAACATTTACATGTATCATTTAATTGATAATACAATTTTAACAATTTATTGTTATTTATTTCACAAAAAAATCTAATGGTACAAAAGAACACCCTTACCTCTACTGTTATATTCGCAAACACTTTTCATTGTAACAGTACAGCTCCTAGCCTGCCACATGCCAGAGGACTGCAGGCTGAAGCAGTCTAAATTAGCAGTGGTCACTGACGGGTAAGTGGACCAGATCTGACCGTCAGCCCATTCTAACTGACCCTCCAGGTTCTGGTCGCTCAGTCCTGTCCATACCTGCTGCCCAGCAGAAACCACATTGTTCAGTATGAATGACTCTATGGCAGCTGAGTCAATCTTGGCCAGGTTGGCAGTGGATCCTAGCGATGTACATGCTCCTTGGGCAGTTGCCCAGTTCTGGTCACTTGTCTGAAGCTTGTAGCAGTGTCCATTACCACTGTACAAAGAGCCTCCATGGGGACAAGCTATTGGTTCTGAAAGTTTAATACACAGAGGATGATACAAATGCACTTTGAAACACATCAAGAGGAAAATCAATTAAGAGAAAAAGTCTTGCTTCACAATTCAGTCTTTTACATATTCCGCTGAAAACTGTTTGTCTTACATTAAATTTCAATGAGAGCAATGACTTTTTCATCCTTATCACTTAAAGATTTTTGTAACTATAAATACAAAATATAAAAGCAGAATTCATTGAACAACTTACTGCTCTGACAAATGACATTGTAGGCAGTGTTACAATCTGTTCCTTGTAGATCTGAAGAGGCTTTAGATATATAGACACAGTCTCCTACACCAGCATTGTTAACATCAGAAGTGGTGAAGTAAGCCTTTGACCCACTACTCCAGTAATACTCTGTACCTGACTTCTTGGCATCCAAATAAACTCCAGTAGTTACTGTCAAACAAATTCATAATTCAGTCTTATGTGAAGAAAATCAATCATCAAAATAATGAAGCAAGTTACTGTAAATCAATTGTATATTGCATATCTATGAGACACTCGCATTGCTTACATTAATTTTGAAATATAGAGTTTTCCTATATAATAAAAAATAACTTCTCCACTAATTCCCTCCTATTAAGTCCTGTTATAAACAAGATTTTTTTTCATAAATCTACAGGAAAGTCCTTGTGACTATTGTGACCTCAAAAATTCTAAACATTTTCCATTTTGCAACTTAGAAAAACATTTACAGCTTTCGTTCAAATCATAAACATTTGACAATAATAAAAGCTGTCATCATTATACCTGATCCTCCATACTGCGATATGATATAGGTGAGTTCTGATGGAAAGTGAACTGACAACATCATGTCTGTAGAGCAGTGTGTGCCCCCCGCTGTGTGGGAGTAGGAGGAGGAAGCTAGCTGTAAACATCTGCCGTGGTATTCCTGGCGTGTACTGTCACAACCACCACCTACATCAAAGTAACACAGGTGATTTAATTACATCATGCTAAAGAAAATTCGTCCTGGTTTTGTTTTTATAAAATTTGCTGACAAAAATATTTTGTCATACACTAATACCGTATAAGTGGAAATTTTAGCAAGACACAAATTTAACAATTTCTACCTAAAAGCTAGTATTTTATTTTTAGTGAGAAGTAATTTTAGCGATTTTAAAATGCTAACTAAAGAAGCTTTTACAAATAATATGCAATGATTTTTTAGCGATATTCAATTTTAGCAATGTCAGCACCTTCGCTAATAATGCCAAAATTAAATCCTCGCTAAAAATTCTACTTATACGGTATATTGCATCTCGGTATCTATGAAACTTCCTAATAAATAAAAAGATCTTATATATAGAAAAGTTAAACTGAATAAAAAATGTCACATTTCTTTTCGAGCAGATACAGGTTGTACATGTATATAGTTTTTAGAAATTGGTCCAAGGGATATTTCAATTGATCAAAGAACAAAATCAATTTTCAAAGAGATATCTAACCAGTACATTTTACCTGTGGTTGACGTAATATTATCGTCTGGGGATCTACTCCATGTGTATTCCAGTTTGTGAGCCATAGAAAATATAGCTGAGATGCCATTCCAACCCTGGGCACCTGTCTCAAAATTAATGGAGGATGGAGCCTGAATGGAGGCGGAAATCATCGTGGTGGGAGGGACCACCTCCACAGTAATGGACCCCGAGGAGTATCCTCCCTGAGTGGACAGTATCCTCACAGTCAGGGTGTAGGTGCCCGGTAACAGATAGGTATAGCTGTTAGAACAATACTGTAGAGACACCATCTTTGTCTGAGTTGTGGCAGTGTCTCCAAAACTCCATGTGTAAGAAGTAATGGTCCTCAGAGTAACTCGGGCTGTGAAGGTATACTGCTGGCCTGCAGTGATGGTGCCTACTGCATCAAACTTGAGCCCACTCTGCACTTCGAACACACCATTGGCGTACGTTTTCGTGATGGTACCAGCTGTCCCTGAGCATTGGATATTATCTCCCACGCTATAAGCTTTGATGGAACAATAGCAATCTCCATAGTCTTGCAACTCAGTACCACATAAACACACAGAGGAAGTGATTACACCATACGTGGCATTGTTGTCAAAGCAGTTTTCAATACATTCTTGAACATCAGATGTTGAGGCACTTGAGGAAAATATCACAGGGACCATTCTGTTCTGCTCTGTGTCATCATAGCAAGAGGCAAATGAACCAGGGCCTATAAAATTTTAAGGTGAGCTATAAGATTTATATACATATCCTACTAAATGAAAATTTCTGGTGATCTATAAAATTGTGCAACTTTAAAATACAACAAACAAAGAAAAATAATTATTAAATTCATAAATCTAATCTAAGTGCAAATTAATATATTTGAATATAATTTAAGTAAAATCATCAGGGAAAAATAAATTTATTACTTAAAATTGATATGGTAATGAACAACTAAATGTATAAATGTTCACATTTTTCCAAATAAATATTTAAAGTATGCTATTAAAACCAATATATTCTATGCATATCAATATAAACTTTCTAACTTCCTGAAAAAAAAATCTTTGTTTTCTTAGTTATTTTAATTGTGCTTGTGATTTGTGACAAAATTAATAATTTAAAAAAAATTCTTAGTGCTTTGCTTGCAGAAAAAAATAATAATAAAAAAAGATTTATGAATATAGTGAACATACATTTATCATATATTCAAATTAAAAAAATACCTAAAATGACATTATACTTTTGCTAGAAATATTTTGTATGCTTCATAAAATGTTTGCCAGTGGAAATATAATACTGGTAAATATATCTATACACTGATATGTCAGTGTCTCTTCTCCTTTTCTCTCTGCTAGAATTATGTCAAGTTTGGATTAGTTTTTAAGTTGTATCTGTACAAATTTGCCAAATTCTTATAGAAAGATTTAACTTGAGCTTTCCATTTCCTGCTCATTTATATATTTTTATTTGTCATACCAGATAAACTTTGTATTTTAATTCTAAACTAAACACTGCAATGAAAATTAGTAATATTTTCTTTGTTAGTAATTGATGGTGCTTGTCAAGGATGTCCACTTAGCCACCTATTATTATGCAATATTTAAAGCAATTTTAAGCAAACAATTTTTTGGCAATTTATTTGCGCTTCAAGCAGGTGAGGCTATGCAAAAATGCAATCAATTTGATATGCTTGCAAATTCATAATAAAGCAGTGGTGCAATATTTGCTGATGAGGTTCACAAAAACTAGGATTCCCATGCAAATATCTGCAAAGCACAAACTCACACAAATTACAAGTAAATGTGTCAGAAAGCTAGCCAAGTTTGAGATGGTCAAAAGCTTTTTTTCAGATATATGCCACACATCAAACATTTAAGCAGTTCTGCACGAACTTCTAATAAGAATAGATCTATAGCCATCAGAGACAGCTGAGTTTTAGGGTGATATCAAAAGCTTTATCTGGCAAGTGAAAAAAGGGTCAAGTTTTTGGGGCATATAAGCTTAAAGTTTTTTTTTTATTTTATCAATCCATGTAGACTTAAAATCAGAAAAAATAGTTAAAGTTTGGTTTAAGGTATGCATGCAGAAAAAAAGACTACAGCTGATCTGCCAGAATGCAAATTCAATGGGAGAGAACTCTACATTAAGTCAAAGGATTTTCACTGTGACAGATAAATTTGAAATTTCTTAAAAAATATAGAAATAAAAAACTTAAAATACTTGTTTTACTTGATAATGAAAATATCAATGAACGAATTGAAATCATGAGGTAATGCAATAATTTCAATGCATTATTCAATGTGAAGTTCAATAGTAAAATTTTGGCAACAAACTGGAATTATACATGACATCATTAGATACCTGGTACTCATTATTCAACAAAATAAAATTCAAATTAATATCTGAATTCAGGGATAATGGCCTAAAACCTCAAAAGAATGAGGCACGAGGCACAGACCTATCATTTCACATATGCTGTATATCTCTTGTCTCATCCAATTTCTACTCTAACACGTAGTACTCTCTCAAGTAAATATGTAATCTAGTTTTCAACATGCATGCATTTCTAATACATGTAAATACAATAAAAAACACAAAGAGAGGTTGATCTGATCTGGACCGAGGGGATTTTATGGAATGCGGGAGGATATTAATTAACACTTATTGACTAGCTGTCTACTTGACGGAGGACTCACCAGCACACCACCAGTGAATGGTTGAGCCACACGGCCGTTTCCAAGTGCCCCTTTTGGACTTACTATGTCGGCACTCCACCACTGTTAAAGTGTTAAATATAAAAGCACACTGGGTTAAACAACAAAGTATGAAACATCAACATAGATAAGACACGGACAGTTCTAGACTGACAGGTAATCCGCAAAGACGAACCCAGAGAAATTAAGGGTTAGTTTTGTAGAGAAAAAACATGTAAAGCTGTTACAGGCAATTATAAGCACATGCAGATTTTATGCTAAATAAGTAAAAAGCTGCATGAAGATTAGTTTCTGTGTAAGGTCAATGACTAGCAAATCAAAAAAAGTTTGATTAACTCGTTCAGATGTACATGTAATGTGGAAGTTTGTTTTAATATTTTTTTAATTAAAAAATGTGAATAACCAAACTTTTTGAGCATGTATTATGCAGTATTCTGTGAGTATGCATATGATTATACATTGTAATATGCTTGTTTATTTCAGAGCGGATTTCATTCATCCAGAAAAATGTGTGGTTATTTTTCAGCTGTGTCAAAAAAGAAGCTTAGGATAGACAGAGAAATAAAAATAAAATGCTCAGCTCAAAGTTGATGTCAAAAGCTATTTGCATGCATTTAATATATAAACTGCCTCTTAAATATTAATTAAAGCAATATATCTGATATCAAACAAAAATCTAAGTACTAAAATCTAAATTGCTTTTTGTGTAAATGCAGAAAATAACATTCAGATTTATGTATATATTTAGTTGATTTTCTCATTTTCTTTTTTAATTTTGTTGTTGTTAAAAAATATTAATTGTGTGTATACCTGTTTTTCTTTTTCAATGAACAAATGATATCATGTTTATGTTGCTCTTGACAGAGTCATTTCTCTTCCTTTTAAACCTCCACCTTAAAGTTAGCAACTTATCTATGTATTTATTTCATTGAATTAGTTTTAAGTCAAACTTGGGTATGATTATTTGAAGTCCTGAAAAAAAATCAATGGCATTGTTTTTCGTAAACTTTTGCAACCATCCATATATATATATATATATATATATATATATATATATATATATATATATATATATATATATATATATATATATCTTCCACCCATATTATGTTCCACAATGTACAAACAGGTACATATTCCAATGTCCCAAGAATAACTATAACCATGCAAACACCTTTGTCAGTTATAACCCTAAAATTTATTTTGAAACATCTTCACACTCATAAAAATAGCACATGGATATATGTTTTTTGAATTTTCAATGTTCAATCACAGACTTTAATGCTTTTCATAGTTATAACTACAATCAGAGATTAAATCCAGGTGAGATATGCCCCCTGTATAAAATCAAATACAATCAGAAATTAGTGTGAAAATGCTTGTATTTTTTGTTGTTTTTTGTGCCACAATAACCCAAACTGCCAAGGCCATGCGATTATTTGCTCGTGCATTTCAAGTCTACCACACTTGTACTTAACAAACACAAAAGATCTGATATTCTCCAATTATCCTTTAAAGTAAATTACATGGAAGATAATTAAAATACTAAATTTTGAATTCAATACTGAGGTTACGAACTGATTTTGAAAAAAATTATTTTTAACAGTTTGTTAATGAATGTTTGTATTCAATTTCATCATTCATTAGTGTGCAAGTAAACTTTGAATTAATGAAGAAGTTAATTATCTCATTTTTGCATGTCATTTCATTCCAAAAATGTTAGAGAACATTCACATTTACTTTGGTATGGGCATGAATAGGCGGAAAACATAAAAACAGGGGGAAGGGGCAAAGGTGAAAACACAGAGGTCAAGTGTGGTAGATTGAAATATCACCCAATACCTTTCCTTTCCTTTATTAGTTGTGTTTTAAAAATCTTACCACTTGAACGCTTTTTTCGAGAGTGCATAACTAAATATTTTTGGTTGCTTTTCTGGAATTTTCGCCGCTGACGAGGTACAAAACGCAATGTGTACTGACATTTTGTCACTAAAAATTGATACAAGAAAAATCATAAGGTGACATGAATGTACTCTCTTAAAAGACCTGCAAGTTTTTAAGTATATTGAACCCTGCCTACAAATACCTCTTATCAAATATAAGATATGTATTGTGGATGCAAGATATTAATTTGGAAAATACAATTTTTTAAATTAATAGAATTGAGGACTTTATTTGTTGTTATTTTCTACATAATTGAAAGAAGCACACAAGAAGAGTTGGTTCCAAACTCTATGGGGGCTGATGTACATGACAGGAATAGAAAGAGCTTAGAACTCAAGCAGCAGGGGTGAAATGGTCACAGTACAAAACCGCCCTACACCTCCTTACCAGGAGCACGTTTTGTTCTAATTTTGGGCCACTGTTTGGCCCGGCATGATGCAGGATTTTGCTTTTTCTCGCAAAGACATGCTAAAATTTATATAAATTCAAATAGAGTTCCATTGTAAAATCTGTCAAGAACAATTAATGGTTGCATACATTTCCTAAATTTGCGCTTATAACCAAAAAAAAAAAACACTTAATGTGTCATTTTTCTCTTGTGTACCTTATATAATTACATGTCCAAAGACCACATAAAGCATTCTAGAATAAGCAAATAATTTAAAATAATAATAAAAAAGGAAGACAGCAACTTAAAGATATCTACATAAAAAATGTGCTTTATTATCATATCTTGGTTATTAATATTCTAAAAATAAAATAAAAGTACTCCAAGAAAGAACTTAATATATTAAGCATGGCAAATTGGTGCCAGTATTGGTGCCAACATGCAATTTTAGTACGGCATTCAGAAATAAATCAAATGTGAATAACCTTGAATTTTTTTCCCATTCAAATAATAAAAAATTCTTTTAGGCCATAATAAAAAAATCCTAGATTCTCATCTGAATTTTTTGAAAAATCAAGGCGGGCGGGCAACTTTTATTTTATATTTTTTCCATTTTGCATATTTTTTATTGACCTGATCAATTGGTGTAGATTTATCTATAATACCCGAATAAAAGTCATAGTAGAGGTCCATTTATCTCTTACTTCACATCATCACCAATCTTTCACAACCAATGACCCTTGTTTAATATATATAACAGCGATTACCATCTTTTCAGCTGTCAAAATCATGCTGACATTTGCGGGATTTAAAACAAAAGTAGAATGGAAGTTGAATACCGATCCTGATCAGAATTAAGACGAACAAAAACAGAAATAACAAGAGGCCCATGGGCCTTATAGGTCACCTGAGCATCATGCAACAGACTTTGGTTCATGTTTTAAACTAGACATCATGACATTCACAATTTTGAAAGAGGCACCATTGCTAATCATAACTATACACTTAGCATGTTTAGTTTGGTTACTTAATACCCATAGACAGAGTAGGGGAACCAAAAAAATGCATTTCGACTAGTCAGTAATATTCAGCAATAATCAGTATAGTGCCACTACCACACATGAACCCCTGACCTTTGGTCCACACATTTCACAATTTTGGAAAAGGCACCCTTGCTTATCAAAAATATTTGATTAAAACAAATGAGAAGATTTCAATCAATTAATTCATTTTCAGTATATAAGTAGAGCCCCCTCTCTATGGTACCCCTGACCCAGGGGCATTAAAATTCAGGAAGAATGGCCCTTGCTCATCATAGCTATATAGGTTGTTCATCTGCTTAATACCCAGGAGCAGAGAAGATTTTCAAACAATTTCTGCATTTTCTCTATATATCCAATAGAGCCCCACCCTAACAACAGAACCCCTGACTCTGGGGTCATAAAATTCACAAAGGTATTCTTCCACATCATAACTATGTACTTAGTTGTTTTTTTTAATACCCAGGAACAGAGTAGAAGATTTTTAAAGAAATAATGTATTTTCACTACATAATCAATAGAGTCCCACCCTAAGACCAGAACCCCTGACCCTGGGGCCATAAAAATTCACAATTTTGGAAGAGGAATTCTTGCTCATCATAACTATATACTTAGTTTATTTAATACTCAGGAGCAGAGAAGAAGATTTTCAAAGAATTAATGTATTTTCACTATATAATTAATAGAGCCCCACCCTAAGACCAGAACCCCTGACCCTGGGGTCATAAAATTCACAAAGGTATTCTTCCACATCATAACTATGTACTTAGTTGTTTTTTTTTAATACCCAGGAACAGAGTAGAAGATTTTTAAAGAAATAATGTATTTTCACTACATAATCAATAGAGCCCCACCCTAAGACCAGAACCCCTGACTCTGGGGCCATAAAAATTCACAATTTTGGAAGAGGAATTCTTCCTCATCATAACTATGTACTTAGTTAGTTTATTTAATTCCAAGGAACAGAGGAGAAGATTTTCAAAGAATTAATGTATTTTCACTATATAATCAATAGAGCCCCACCCTAAGACCAGAACCCCTGACCCTGGGGCCATAAAAATTCACTATTTTGGAAGAAGCATTCTTGCTAATCATAACTATATACTAAGTTAATTCGTTGAATACCTAGCAGCAGAGAAGATGTTCAAACAATTTCTGCATTTTCTCTATATAACCAATAGAGCCCCGCCCTAGCACTAGAACCCCTGACCCTGGGGCCATAAAATTCACAATTTTGCAAAAGGCATTCTTCCTCATCATAACTATGTACTTAGTTAGTTTATTTAATACCCAGGAGCAGAGAAGAAGATTTTTAAAGAAATAATGCATTTTCACTACATAATCAATAGAGCCTCGCCCTAGCACCAGAATCCCTAACCTTGGGGCCATAAAATTCACAATTTTTCAAAAGGCATTCTTCCTCATCATAACTATGCACTTAGTTAGTTTATTTAATACCCAGGAGCAGAGAAGAAGATTTTTAAAGAAATAATGCATTTTTACTATATAATCAATAGAGCCCCGCCCTAGCACTACAACCATTGACCCTGAGGCCATGAATTTCACAATTTTGGTAGAGGACTCAATGGTCATTACATTCATTATAACAGTTTGACTGCTTGATGTCCAGGAGTAAAGAAGATTTTTAAAGATTGCACTAATTTTAGTGGTTTTGGCCCCACCCCTCAGGCCCCAGGGGGGCAGGGACCATGAAATTCACAATTTTTGTTTCCCTTCACCCATAGATGCTTTATGTAAAATTTGGTGGAAATTGGTTCAGTGGTTGCAGAGAAGAAGCTGAAAATGTTCAAATGTTAACACACGATGCACGACGACGGACGAAAACGGATGGCAATAGGTCACCTGAGTTTACTCAGGTGACCTAATAAAATCGTGGCAGGGGTAAAAAATTGGGGCAGGCAGGAATGAGAATCTTTTAGGAATATTTTTTTATGACCTTAGTTATAATATTACACTAACCAAATATAATGGAATGTATTTTCAAAAACTGCATTTTTTTAAAGCATAAAATTTTAAAAATTCAAGGAAATCCACATTCAAACAATTTTATATCAGTGTCAACATGCAAATAGAAAAGTCATTAATGTTCCAATTATATTTAAAAAAAATGAAAATGTTCTTAAAATCTGTGAAAACAATTTAAAATTCTTGTATACAGATGTGATTGGCAGGTACTTACACCAGAGAGCTGTGTTTGTTAGATTGAACATGGGTACGTCCAGATTGCTGCACCTAATATTCCATTTGTCGACTAGAATGAGTCCATTTGAAGTTTCCAGCTGGATAAGTTTATCATGGAAATCTTTGAGGCTGCATGTACATTCCCAAGGATTTCCTGCCAAACTTCTGCAATTAAAAGGCCATTCATAAAATTAAATTTTTGTTTTAAAAAAGTCTTAAATTTTATTATTCATGCAATGTTGACATAACCAAAAGAAGAAGACCGAACTTATGTTGGAAAACATGGACATTGCAGTAATACAAGGGCTAGCTAGCACACCATTTTACTAATTTTGTTGTACTGTTTCACAGTATAAATAACTTAAGTTCTCAAATCAATATTTCAAAGCATTTGATTATAGTTTAAAGCCACTTGGTACAAAAACTTTTTTTTTAATTATGAAAAAAGAACATTTTAACCTAATCATTTTAAAATAATGTAAAGGCAAAATATACCTTAGTCATAAGGAATTTTTTTATGCCCCCTTAATCGAAGATTTGGGGGTATATAGTTTTTGTCCTGCCCATCTGTCTGTCTGTTTGTTTATCTTTTTGTCTGTTTTTCTGTAAAAACTTTATCCTTGCCCATAACTTTTGAGTGTGTGCATGAGGCTACTGTTTTCTTGTTTCACAGGTATGTTCCTTGTGACAAGATCTTTCTTTGGGTACCACCAAATATGACCTTGTGACCTGGTCATGAGGTCAAATTTGGTGGTACCCAATGAAAGGTCTTATCACAAGGAATACACCTGTGAAATAAGAAAGCCATAGCCCTAAAAACTCAAAAGTTATGAGCAATGTTAAAGTTTTGCAGACAGGGCAAAAACTATATAATACCAGTATTACCGGTACCTAGAATCTTCAATTAGGAGCGGCACAAAAAAATCTTAAAAAGATTTTGCCTTATATATTCCAATGACAAAATTTTATCACCCTATTGTGGCCCCACCCTATCCTTATGAATGTACCCGTATCTGCTCTTACATTTCAGTCAAACATTAACTTACATATTTTGAAGATTTGGCAGCTGGTCCAGCACAGAAGGATCCACACTGCTTATCAGATTCCCAGTAAGATCACTAAAGTATTAAAATTAAAGATGATTTTACTCCACACTCACTCTAAACAAGGTATTTTTTCAGTCAATATTTCTAATAGTCTTTAAAATCTCATAAATCTAGGAAAATATATGAAAGGAAAACAGACAAAAGTGTAGGTAATTTTGTACTTACAGTTGTAAAATAGTATTGATGAAGTGAGAGGATTCTATATACGTTAGCTTATTGTAGGAGAAGTCTCTGAAAGAAAACAGGTATTTTTTGTATGAAAACCATGATTTAATTGGTTTTAAATATTGGTCTTCATCTACTCAATGGAAGTGATATCATATTTTTGGTTTTAAAGAAAAGCAGTTAAATAATAGATTTTACTTGTGCAGAATATTGGTAAAATTTTTGGTTAAATTAATACTGCAAATCCAAGATTGCCTTACCCATCAATGCCAACAAAAACATAGGAAGATAGTAGATATTATTTGGTCTAACCACTTTAAAGATTAATACATTTGTATGCATACAAAAACATTGAAAAAAAATCAATGACACAAGTAGAAACTTTAAAATTGGTCGGCAAATTTTTTTCTGAATTAACTAAATGATTGACTCTTGTAAACAAGAGGCCCATGGGCCTTATAGGTCACCTGAGCATTACGCAACAACTTTCCAGTGATTGAATTTGATTCATGTTTTAAGCCAGATGCTATGGTATTCACAATTTTGAAAGAGGCACCACTGATCATCATAACAATACACTTAGCAGTTGCTTAGTTTGTTTACTTAATACCCATACGCAGGGTAGGGGAACAAAAAATGCATTTCAACTAATCAGTTATATTCAGCAATAATCAGTAGTGACCCTACCACACATGAACCCCTGACCCTTAGGCCTTGATATTTGATTAATACCAAGGAGCAGATTTCAAACCATTCATTCATTTTCAGTATATAAGTACAGTCCCCCCCCCCTATGGTACCCCTGACCCTGGGGCCTTGAAATTCACAATTCTGGAAGATTAGGGCCCTTGTCCATCATAACTATATAGGTAGTTCATCTGCTTAATACCCTGGAGCAGTGAAAAATTTTTTCAAAGATTTAATGTATTTTCACTATATAATCTATAGAGCCCTGCCCTAACACCAGAACCCCTGACCCTGGGGCCATAAAATTCATAATATTGGTAGAGGCATTCTTGCTCATCATAACTACGTACTTAGTTTATTTAATTCCTAGAAGCAGAGAAGAAGATTTTCAAAGAATTCATGTATTTTCACTATATAATCTATAGAGCCCCGCCCTAACACCAGAACTCCTGACCCTGGGGCCATAAAATTCACAATTTTGGTAGAGGCACTCTTGCTCATCATAACTATGCACTTAGTTAGTTTATTTAATACCCAGGAGCAGAGAAGATTTTCAAAGAATTCATGTATTTTCACTATATAATCAACAGAGCCCCTATAATCTTGCTCATCATAACTATGTACTTAGTTAGTTTATTTAATACCCAGGAGCAGAGAAGAAGATTTTCAAAGAATTCATGTATTTTCACTATATAATCAAAAGAGCCCTGCCCTAACACCAGAACCCCTGACCCTGGGGCCATAAAATTCACAATTTTGGTAGAGGCACTCTTGCTCATCATAACTATGTACTTAGTTGTTTTATTTAATACCCAGGGGCAGAGAAAAAGATTTTCAGAGAAATAATGCATTTTCACTCCTGACCCCAGGGCCATGAATTTCACATTCACAATTTGGTATAGGACTTATTGCTGATTACAATCATGCAAACAGTTTGACTGCTTGATGTCCAGGAGTAAAGAACAAGATTTTTAAAGATTGCATTAATTTTAGTGGTTTTGGCCCCACCCCTCAGGCCCCAGGGGGGCAGGGATCATGAAATTCATAATTTTTGTTCCCCTTCACCCATAGATGCTTTGTGCCAAATTTGGTTGAAATTGGTTCTGTGGTTGCAGAGAAGAAGCTGAAAATGTTCAAATGTTAACGCACGACGCACAACGCACGACGACGGACGAAAACGGATAGCAATAGGTCACCTGAGTTTACTCAGGTGACCTAAAAAATGCAGAAGACATGTTTTGTACTCATTTTTAAAGAAATTATATTTTATTGATTATTGCATAAATTATCTTGTAGTGAGTTTTAATTGTCTGAGACATTAAGATGACGGATGAAATGCAGCATCATTAAACTGTATGAATTGTAACAATGATTACCTTTACAATATTCATTATAACAAATACATAAAGCAATGTTGAAGATATAGCTACACTACACAGCATAAACATGGTAAAGACTTTTAAAAGTTGTTAGATACATGAAGTTTGTACAACAACAGGAAATTCTGAGTATTATATACATTCTCTTGCTCTGAGAACATGTATGACGAAAAAAGAGAAAAAAGTAAAAGCTACATCTAACACTAATTCTATTGAACTTTAAATTTTCATTTGAAATAATTCTATGTTCCGAAGAATCAATTTTGTTAACAAGAAGAAAATTGGGAAAAAATACATGCAGTAACATCCTAGCATGAATTAATTCATTATGGATCTTGATTTGGGACAGGGATTTTATAAGCTTGCATTGCTTACTGATCCAACTTAATGTACATATACAACATATTAACTGTATAAATATTTCATTTGACACTATTTGAAAGGTTTCCACCTTGTAAAAACCAAATGATCTCTTTTATATGACATTATAGTTAGAACATCACTGTTTTTTTCCTCCTGTATCATATTAGGGGTGATCAACTCTGATAAGTAACAGATTTGTTCCCAAGATCATGCTAACTAAAGCAAGTTAATCTGCACTAAATTTAGGATTTAACATAATTTTTTTCAAAATAAGTATAATCTAGAGTACCTCTTGAATGTAGATAAACAAAATGATAGAAAAAATTCATTAAATAAAATTATCAAAGTCTAGCTATGATTCCTCACTTGAGACTTCTGTCCAAACTTAACAACATATGCTGGTCATAGCATTCATTACATAAAGATTAGACAACTTTAAAACATTTATTATCAAAATGGAATGGTTGGCAATACAACAAATTCAATCGTCCTTATTCAGTTTAATTCACATCTGGTGGGACATTTACAAAATCCTAAGCACCCACATACTCAAAGTCATCGAAAAAGTTCTGTCATTTAAGAGTGCACTGGCATCCAAACATACTCCTCCCCAAAATTTTAACATAAATCTGTCTGAATATTTCTGACTACTAATTAAAGAAAAAATGCACTGTTACTTTTATTACTGAGCATTACAAAATTCCTCTTTATTGCATTATTATTAATTTAATTTAATCTTTCAAGCATGAAATTTAAACAAAATTTATGTATGCATTTTATATATTAATAAAAAAAATCTGATTAAAGATGCAAAAGATATACAACATCTAGAAGTAAAAAAAAAAGCATATATATATGTACACATATGCTGATATGTAAAAATATAATCTACCAAACATCTAATAAGCAAATGAAAAAAAAAAAAGAAAAAGAAAATATGGGGAGTCCGTTGTTGAATTACTTACATAGACGATACATATTTTCGAAATTGCCTCAAGTCCACAGACACCAAATCATTATTACTCATTTTGCTGGAATTTATATTGCATGGTAAAATAATAGCAAGTAAGTTGTTGCAAATAAGAACAAAATGTTTTAACTTAAAAAGTGTAAGCTTCAAAGAATGAATTCCTGTGTTGAGACTGCATTTTTGGTAATTTTACTAGTTTAGAAATTTGTTGTCACAATGTAACATTTTATTTGTTTGCAAAAATTTAGACAATTTGCCATACTAGTTCATAAAATTCTTGGGCTTTATAGCATGACAAATTCAAAGTACATATAATATGAATTTGTATTTGAAAGCCCTATCTTAATTTTCTTATGTTAATGCCTCATTCACTTTTTCAACAGTATACTGAGACCAAAAGGCAAAGAGCAGGCTGCACAATACATTAGTGTGCCATTTGTATCATTAATTGAACTACACTATGAATGCAGGTGTGTGATTAAACACTACTTCATGTAATATGCCAGTAAGCTTATACTACAATTAGCACAGATCAATCAATGCTCATGAATAAACACCACTCTTATGACATACAAGTATTGTGCAATATACATTTGTTTTAGTTTATCAAGGTCTTTAAAATGTTTGAATAGAAAACAGGGATATTCAAAGCCAATAGTATCCTTATATATCATGTATAAATATTCTTGACCTTTGACTATGTTTATTGCAAAATATTTTCCAACTGGCAGATTACATACGATTTCTGCACTTTTTAACTGCACTGCAATGGTCATATTAATAATCTCGAGCTTTGACCTTGACCTACCACAAAATGACCCCCAAAATTCTTTTTTAAAAGCATTCTCCATCACTGAACTTAAAGGAAGTCTGCAGGTTAAAAATACCCCAGTACAACAGTGCATCACTTCAATCACTTTCAAATTCTAGAGACTGACATTTGACCTTATAACTTCAAAATTTGAAAATCTTCTTTCAAGAATTCTCTGCATATTCAATGTTATCATAAACAGCTGAATAGATAAGACAATGACCTTTACAGGTCATCCATATTTTGAATTTGGCCCTATTAACAAGATATTTATATTCTTCTTTTGTTGATTAGCAAAGGAAGGTGAATGAAATGTTCAATAAAAATGGGGGGGGGGGGAAGGTTGGTTTATATATATATTCTATGTATTCTTTCCTCACTTGTTCCAAATAGATCATTTGGTGATATTTTATCATGCTTTATAAAAAAAAAAAAAACAACCAAAACAAATCACAAACACATCTTAAAAACCTTCAATAGATTCATCTAAAAACACATAGACATTATAACAGCTGAAAATCTCTTTAGCAAAGCTTCTAATGATCATTTTTAACAGCAATTTCAAACCAATACATAGCAAAACGTATTCTGTGAAAATACTTACAATATCTGTATTTTTTTGTTTTTATTGAAGAGGTTGGAAGACAGTCTTTCAATTTTGTTGTAACTCGCATCACTAAAGATAAAAAACATTTTTTTTACTTCTGTGGCTTGACTTACTATGCATAACACAAGAAATTAACTGTCCTTTTCTGCAGGAAACTTAAGAAGGAAATCTGGTAGAAAGAAACTATGAGTGCAATGTTCATTCACTCTCATTTTTTTTACTCTTTGATATTGATAGAAAATAAAAGAAAAGATATAAAGCCTTACAGAATTTCCATTTCCTTTAATTTTCTAAGAAATTCTTCATCAATACTGGTTAATTGTAGATGACTGATATTTCTGAAATTGAAAAAAAAAAATTCAAGTTATCATCACATATAAACTAACACATAAACATACAATGGATCAATAGTAAAGTATTACTATCACTCTTTTTTCTTTTCATTAAAAAGATTTTTTCATGACTTGAAATCATATATGCACATAATTTACTGTTGAATGCTTAAACAGAACTAATTATCAATTTATGCAATAACTTCACTACTCACAAGAGTTTAATGATATTGTAGCGTGATTCAAACAAGTCATCTGGTAACTGTGTGATATGATTGGATGATAAATCTCTGAAAAATTAAGTCAAAAAATATAATTTTTAAAAATCGGTATAAGCACATGAAAATCTTCCACAATTTTAACCTCAAGGTGTTGGTCTCCAGTTTTTCTTTGTTTTGAGTTTTTAAAACTATCAATTCTTTTTAAATAGAGAATGGTAACAAGCTTGAAAGAAATAAAATTATTGAAATTTCATAATACTTACAATATTTCTAATTCATCTAAATCATCGAAAGTATTATCTTCCATGATAGATATATTATTCCCTCGCAGGCTTCTGCAAATAGAAAATATGCTCTTTTAAAAATGTAATATAATGACCTGAACTTAATTCTTCCAACCAATATGTTTTAGGCTAAGAAGTGTGTCAACGCAAGATTCATGTCATGATGATTATACAAAAACCTATCACACGGACCTCTAAATTATCAGAGGTGGGATCAGATTCCATTGGAGGAGTGAGCATCCTCTGCCGATCAGTCAAACCTGTTGTGTGCTCCTTGCCATGATTGGGAAACAAAGGAAAAATCCGTCGTCAATTTAGTGTGTAAATAATGGCCTAACAATCAGTACTGAGAAAACCTTATGACAGTCAGCATTTGACTCAGTGATAAATTGTTTTTGCAGACAAGGTCATTGTATTGACCATAGAAATTACAAAATGATGACTTTAAACAAGACTGCTGATACTCTTGTTTTATCAACTTGTCAGTAATTTACTCATTTGAGAAATTGTATATACATAGAGCATGCTCTTGCATATTGAATCTAGGCCTTAATTGTTTATAAACCTGGTATTTTAAGTCAATATTCCCATACATAATGTTTCACATCTCCCTAACATGCATTTATTTAATTGTATGTACACCCATTGCAGTATGAGGTTAAAATAATAATCATTAAGTATTTGTTAGTATTTAATACTTACAATTCCTGCAAGTTCGTCAAAAAAGATATCTTATTTCTTGGCACTTTTTCTATGTCATTATTTGACAGATCTCTGCAATAAAATAAAAATCAGGATTAAATCATCTCATTTTAAATAAATCTCATACACTGGAGGCATTAAATAAATCTTGTAAACTAAAGGCACCTAGCAAATGCCTTGCAACAGCATATACTCAATACATTTTTACAAGTATTCTAACAGTTACTGCAATTAAAAACTACATTGAAAGAAAACTGAAGGAAAATTATCTTTTATATTTTTGAGAAATCCCGAGTGTATTTCGAGTTTCTTTCGATGACAACAGTAAACAAATGGATTATTAAATTAACATTGATAAAAGTAAAGATAATTAGATTTATCGCCTATGAGGTAATTAGAAATGAATATGCCTAACAAAAGAATGTTTTCAGCATACACAAAAGTTCTTGCATATTAGTGCAAGTCAATTACAGTGACAATTCCCACTTGAAAGGGAGGCATCAACTCAAAGAGAAACTGCTAACTCATTCAGCATGAAATAAATCCCTGCTAATTATCCTTCACAAGTAACATACTTTAACACCCTGGCAATTAAAATCTGTCCTGTGTTAGAAATGACAATCTGCCCACTTCAATTCATTCACAAACTTTTATTTACTAAGACCTTCCATGAAAAGGATCTCAGAAAATGAGAAATACATCATTAAAATCATATTTGCAAGGAAACTATCAGTATTATGATTCGACTCGCCATTTTAATACTGAAATGAATGTCCTTTTTTTTCTTCTTTTTCAATTAAATTCTAACCCCCAAGATTGAAATGCATATCATCTGGGAAATAATTACCAAGACAGGAATGACACTGCAAAATTTGCTACATTTTTGGTCTTCAGGAAGTCTTGTAGAATATTAAAGCTGGTCTAATTTCTTACAACCTTGGTCTACTTTTCTTCCTCTCTCTCTCAAGGATTAGAACCCTGGACCTTTATTACAAATGTGTCAATAACACTTGGGTTGTTAAGCTAGTGGAATGCCTGAGAGTGCAAAATAAAAAAAATCACCTAAACTGATTGTTAATTTCAATGATAGCATCGATTTATTGGGAACTTAGAGCTCAAACATGGATATATGGCCATTCAGATGTTGGAGCTACTTCATAGCACTGCAGTCTGGCTTCATTAATACATTGAAAAATACAGTATTACGCAGATTAAAGAATTCACAATTCTTCAAGGAAATTCAATTTATTTTCCTAATATTACATATTGAATGCAATTTTATTTTAAAATGTATCATTTCATATTTCTATATACATGTATCACAAAATAATATATATATATATATATATATATATATATATATATATATATATATATATATATATATATATATATATATATATATATATATATATATATATATTCTTCAAATACATGTACAGTCACTATCACTCATACATCACTTTAAGAAAAATAAACTTTGTAAATTGGATCAGGTATATTCTGTAAAAATTTATCACAGCATATTTGAAATATGTTTTAAGGACATTAAGGTATATTTTAAAATGGCAATCTAAAAAATCCACATAATATTTCTACCTATGTGTTGAACAGAAATTTTGAATCCACCAAACTTTGACCCCTCAGCAAAAAGTTTACAGTATTTTATCAATTGAAAGTGATGAGTTGAATATACTTTAGAATGAACTCTAACCAAGCCTCCATTTCATATCCAAAAAAAAAAGGGGGGGGGAATTGATGTAGTCTGACTGATCCAGTCATTTTCTTTTCAATAAATCACATAAAAATTCATTATAGATACAAATAATCTTGTCTAAAAGTTGGAGACAATTTGGCCACTGAATATTTGTTTAAATAGAATTTGTATGTGGGAATACAGAAAGCAAAATTATAAAAGTGTAGAGGGCAACTAGGAAAAGTACAATGTCCACAATATACCGGTACTCCTAATATTAAATATGTCAAGTTACTCCCTAACCACAATGGAGCAACTGAAAAGAAAGTATTCTCATATTTTGTGAGAAAAATTTGCAAATACATGTTTTTCATAATATTTGCTCTTAAAATTAGACCAAATTTGAGCTTGTTGTACCTCTTAGGCATTTAAAAATAGGAAGTTCACCAAATAAAACTTTTGACGGAAAGGTCCACCTTTCTCAAAGAAAAGTAATTCTTTAATCATTAGCTAACAATAGAATTTTAGAATATATGCCTCAGTGAAATATGAGAATATAATTAAATGACCTGTTTTCTATCATCTACGACAAACTTTTAAAGATTTTTATACCTTTGATAACATATATAATTTATGTATCATTTTCTTTATGAAGGAAAAAATACATCCATGATTTCAACTTAAGACTATACACTAAATAAGTGAATTAAATGCATAGTCAAAAATAAATTTAGTCTCAATAAATTACAAAATCCTCACTTTTGTTTGATAAATCAATGAACATGCGAAAGATAGTCCTTTTCAAACATTATGTAATATGATTAATCACAATATCTATTTTTGACATAATACATTGTACCCAGGCCAAATTTTGTCATACAAGATTTCACAGGAGGGCCAATACACATGCGGCTAAGGCCAAAACAATGGAGATTTCCTTTTGAGTTGGTTTTTTGAACACCCTGGCTTAGTCTTCAAGTTTTATTTATGTGAGGATTAAGGCTATTAAGTGTTCTTGACAAATATTATCACTCAATGCTATTGAACAGAGAAAAAAGGTTTTTGTAGAGGGCTTGTGATAAAATTCATTTAGGGGAATTGTTTGCCAACTGAAGGTACATGAAAATGTTGGTCAATTCCAATACTAATGTAATTGTTGACACAAGAATTACTTCCAAAATAAAGATAACTGATGTATTTAAGACTATGGAATACAATGTCTTCAAAAATCTTTCCAAGGCTTACAACATATCTTATCCTTTTAAATCTGCACCGTATGTGTCCTTTTGGACACTGACAAAACAAAAACTTAAATGGGTGGTTTGTTTCTAGATATTATCACTTCTGTTAGAAATGATGGATGTTATGGACAGTGTTAACATGCAGTTTATGCACTAGTTTTCTTGATTTCTATACAGTTCTGTGCAGTTGGTATAAATGGCTTTACCAAATGTTTTCCAGTTTCCATATTTCAATCATTAATCATCATTGTTCATCATCATTGTTCACATCTTTGAATCAATTATTGGAATGTAAAACTTCTTTCAAAATAAAGAAAATTTGCAACATATAAAAAATAAAAGCCTTGTATTTGGTTTAACCAATAACAGTATCTGACTACAAGGATGTTGACAAAAGCATAATTTTTCAGTTTACCAAGTACTTATTACAAGCCAAAAATGAAAAGGACCATGAATTACAAGAGTATAATCTTAAATCTTCTCTTTGACTTTCCTTACAGTCTCAGTCTAGGAGTGTCAACATCTTCTATTTTTGATAAGCAATCTTGGGACTACTTTTGACACCTACAGTCTTTTCACTGTTTACACATACAATCTCTGAGCTTAATGAAAGCTTTCAAAGAGAAACCCAACTTAAGGATTTCATAACTCAATGCACATGTTTGTTCAAATATGGGCCATAGTTAAAGCTGCATATCAGGACTTTTGCTCTTAATAACACTAACCCTAAACATTCAGATATTTTTTTTTTTTTAAATAAACACAAGGTTTTCTAGTGCATCTGCAGTAATTATGATTGATAGTGGATGCACTTAGTCTTTTAATTATGTTAAAAAGCCTACATTGGGAACAACGTTTGTTTACTTTCTTTAAATGATCAGATATGATAGAGGTGAATCTACATTATTAATAAGCATTGAAAACACACACATTCCATCAGTGGAACTGATTATAACAGGGAGATGAATAATGATGTTGACTTTATGGCTTGCTTAATATCTAGTCCAGTATTTAGAACCATTCAGATTCTGCGGAGTGTTTTAAAGTTATAAATGTGTTGAGTAAAGCAAACTTTGGTCCGATTTTCTGTGTGTTAAAATCACAGCACCTGAATACCCATTTAATGCTTTCAAACAAAACTTGAATAAAGAAACTGAAAGATAGCACAATGTTAATGTCAATATCAATTTTTCAATCAAGTTGCCCATATTTTTCGTGCATAGAGGTAAAAAATCTTTTAATACTAAGTATAAACAAATATCTGTAGTAATAGTTTGTGTTCAAGAGCAAAATTTGTTGCTTCGAGTTCAATCACACTGCACACAATAAGATATATTGTTTAAATGTATTGATTAATCATAACATTTTTAACTATCAATTAATTTACTAAATTGCCTTGAGTTGGAATGAAATTAGTAATCAGTCTAGCTGAATTCTGCACACAGTTGGGGATATATTTCTCTATTTTCCGACATTGGACATTCAACTACCTTTCCCCTAAAACAGGCATATTCAAAACCTAACCTGTATATTTTATCCAGCTTCTAAAACTTCATATATTGTCTCTACAGACCAAGTATACTTTCATTTGATTTTTTTCTCGTAAGGCAGAAAATTAATTTTATTGGTCAATAGGGATGATTTTTAAGGTAACGGAGGTGGGAAAAATATACAATCTATGAAATAAAATTGAAAATAACAGAAAACAAATGAAAATTGTGTTAATGCAGTGATTTAACCAGTGGCAGTGTTTGATGATGAAAATAAAATTTGCCCCTGATCGAGACTATTCCCGTGATTTATGGAATTTAGAATTTTATCATCATAAGATTTAGATCCAAGAAATGAAATTTCAAACAATCTTCTACTTACACAGATAAGAATATATACCTGTTCCCAATACTGAATATTATTCCCTTCAAATCGACTTATTTACTTTTTGCAATATCTCGTTTGGTATCAAATTTTAGTGCCGCTCGTTACCGGAAGTTTTGCAATATAATCTACATCAAAGTTTACTCACGATTAACAGTGACATTTCCGGAAATC
The DNA here is from genome assembly GCF_032062105.1 of Saccostrea cuccullata. Taxonomy (NCBI): domain Eukaryota; kingdom Metazoa; phylum Mollusca; class Bivalvia; order Ostreida; family Ostreidae; genus Saccostrea; species Saccostrea cuccullata. The sequence goes on along the minus strand of NW_026923311.1, from coordinate 105,291 downwards.
TTTTTTTTATTACTTCCATCAGTCAACGCTGATACTAACAATACTGATTTATATAATTTTGGATGTAAATGAGTATAATCTTTGTATTTTTTTTTTTGGTTTTCTATGTCCCCCCTTACAACATCCTCGCAATGCGAGGGGTCTATTGCGAGGGTTCCGAGTCAACACGTTGACCATGTTGACGTTGGATCATGCGCAGCGCAAATGTTGACCCAAAACCCCTGATGTTGCCAGAATGCTCAAGTGTTAGAACAGAACCAATGGAGTCATTCATGTTCATGAAAATTAATTAAAAACATATTTCTGTGATGAATTTTCCTTCACAGTTTTATACGTACGTAAGTAACCCCCCCCCCCTCCAAGCATTGAACATTACAGATTGAAAACTCAGCTCACCAAAGATCCGAAAAATCTGTTCATGTATACGAATAAGGGGTACGTCGAACAAAAATTAGTGGTTGGATTAAAAATACTGAGTGTACTCCACGGACTTTAATTGAAGTTCATAGTACCTTGTGTACTTGAATTATATTTTAGAAATAAATCTCTGTTTTTATTTATTTATTTATTTTTATCTCGGTACACAGGGTTTATGGAAATTTTGTTCGTTAAGTGGAACATTCTTTTTTTTTTTTTTACGCCGCACAAAGTGGTAATACACGGGTTCTCGGAGAAAAGCAAAAATGGCTGAGATGGTAGGAGGAGTACACGATGTAATTTGGAGCTAAAACACTTCCGACATCGTACTTTAGTACTTTGTGTTTTTACTATACCACTGGGTAAAATTTTAAATGCATATAACAGACGCAAGTGCCTGTGATAACGAATGAAAACTTTTGGATATATTTACTTCCCATTCAAGACTTCCAAACAGAAGAAACAATGTGAAACAGTCTGATAACCTTCAAAGGCTATATTGACCGAGAACTCATATAAAACCGTCCTATTATTATAAAAGGTCAGTGAGCACAAAATTACTATATATATATATGAATGCATGTCTTCGATAAAAAAGTTCTTTCTTCAGACTTAATCAATATATTTAGATCTTTAAATAGAATTCAATTCAATGTTTCTGTCATAGTTACATCGATTTTTAAAAATCATATTTCTCCAGTGTTTCCTCAATAGTGAAACTATTTTGAAATTGGTTTTACTGCATGTCGATTTGAAACAAACCAAAAAAAAAAAAAATGAAATAAAAAATAAATAAATAAATAAATAAATAATCAACAAAAAAATTGTTCTCTCCTCGATTAAGAAATGTCAATCAATTAAAGCAGGTACATGTATAATGGCAAAAAATATTTTTCGACATTGTCTTGTCTGGATCTATTCATCTCATTCAAAACAAACGTTTTATTTTGAACTATCTGTTGATTTAGACTAAAATTCGTTCATATAGCGTTGACCCAAAACTATAATTCAACCTCATGATAACATTACACTAGAGTTTATAAAGAAATTTACTTTCTTTGATGAAGCAATAATGATAAAATAAAACCGCCTTAGTATACACAAATTTATTGCAGTATATAGTGTTCAAATATTTTTTTTTTTTTATTTCTAAGTCGAGAATCGGAAGAATGTGTACTGAAACTCCGAATCAAACCCTAATGACTGTCCTTGAGCGAGTATCAGCACCAGTGATGAAGAAAATATGGTTAAATCGTAATACAAAATGATAGTTGTTGTATCTAAGCCTTAACAATAACCTATCCATATTTCCACCAACGTTAATATTTTGCCGATCGGTCTGTGTCATGTACATATCTTTTTTCAATAAACGATATCTGTAACATTTTTTTGAAATAAATTTTGCTGAGCACGTGTAATAAATTATCAGAAAATATATAGAGAAGCCAAAAATATAAGGTGCAGATAGCAAATTTTGCAGTTTTGCTAAAAATAATTCTTTGAAATGATCCTTATAGCTATTGGACATTTTCCATGAGGGTGGCTATATCTAATATTGAACAGTCATCGCAAATACTTTCTTCGTCCAGGAGTATAAGCAGCCCGATAAGATACTATAGGGCAAGATAAAAAGGGCTCATTTATTTCACATTCTTTTTTTCGGGACTAAATCCATATTTACCAGAGTACCGTAGAAACTAGCCCCAAACACGCTTATAAATCACTTTTGATAATAGATTATTTGTAAAGGTTGCGGACTTATACATTTTCCTTCATAAGATTTTGTAATTAAAGATAAAATTCCTTGGCCATTTGGAGGTTTACGGCGTGGTATTGATTTTTGTCGTCAATGATTAAAATTCAATAAATTTTAAGGATTTAGACGCAGTCTCTATATCCTTAGAATTTTGGCCTGCTACAAATTCGCACAAAAACTTAAAATACAAATTATGCTGTCGTTTTTGAGATCGTTAAAATTTGGACAAAACGAAATATCAAATTTTCTTATGTAGGAGAAAATTTCAAAATTAGTTTACGAAGAGAGATCTCACATGGCCAAATGATAAAAACGTATCCGATAAAAAATATATATAGTTTTCATTGTATACATGTAGTTCTTTCTTTTATAACTGGGAATAGAATATTATGGTCGACTTAAGATGACTTAATGTACATTGTACTAATGGAATAATTCACCGATTTGTTCTAAAGTCAAATAATTTGTTATGCCGATACTCCATGGAAAACCTTTTTTTTACAGAATACAATAGCAATGCCATAAGGAATGGAATACAATGTCTTTTTGAACTAAGATCCAAGTAATCATGAGACACAAAATGCGAGGCATTTTTTTTTAAATATGCTTACCGAAACTATAATTTAAAACCATTTTATTTATTTTATTAATTTTAAAGAATGAAAACTGGTATTTTAAATAATTATTTGGAGCGAAATTTTCAACAAAAGGTGGAAAAACTATTTCCAGAAGCTAAACAGAGTGAAATAGTTCTGGTGGATGGGAATGAGAATCCTGCTTATTCCCTCAATGATATAACATACTTATTACCGTTTCCTTAAAACAATGCAAAAGGAAAGCCTAAAGGAGTATTGAAAAAGCAGAATTAAGCTTTCGAAGCCGGGATTAGCTTACCTGACCAACAAACGAAAGTTATAGTCCATTCACAATGATTTCTAGTGAATTATTCAAATCTAACGGCCTAATTTTTTATATAGGAAAAAAAGAACTAAAAGCATTTAATTCTTATATTCAAATTTTCATTTTTACGACATAAATGAGACCTACAAAACGCCAAATTGTCTAACAATCTATAGAACAAAAACCACAGGTACTTTAAAAAGATATATACAAGTATTTTGTTTTGTTTTTTTTCCCTCAAACATAAAAGGGAAAATCAAGATTTTTGTGCTAATCGTTAGCTTGAAACGGACAAACTTATATGATGCCATTTTATTTTTTTTAAAGGGGGAGGGGTTACAAAAGAGTACAAATTATAGTTGATATAGAGTTTAAAGTAAATTATATCAATATATTTTACATATTTGTAATATAAATTTATGTCTAATTAATAAAATTGCAAAAAAAAAAAATGAATTCATTTTTATTAACAATCTGAATTGCGTTTTCTTTCTGTCAGTCTTGAAGAGATTAGAAGACTTAACACTTAAATTACATAAAACTGTGGCCCAGTAACGACATGTTTAAGTATTCATGGCATTAAGGGCACTTCAGAAAACACCCAAATAGGCAAGATCATTGTAAATGTAGCGCTGCTTAATATATATTTTTTATTTAGAACTTCATTATTTATATATCTTGATTATCACGATTCTCAAATCAAAATTTAATGTACTTCCTATATTGTTTGGTATTAGTGTATGAAATATTGCAAGACAAAATTGAAGGGTTTCTTTTGTGGAAATCAACGGAGGGTTAAACGGTTCAGTTGAAGCACATTATTATATTTATTCAGTGAAACATTGATGGTGTCAAAACTGCCCAGCGTTTATGTCTTTACAGCACAGTGTTAACACGATTTTAATTGAAAGGAACGTTTAGAATACTGAGGAAAGCTTAAGACCCAAATTTCCTTCGATTATTGTAGTAAACCTATAAAAATGTCTTTAAAATAAAAATGATTTATCGAAATCAAGAGCATTTGTTAAGGTGTAACACACCGTAACGGATAAAAAAGAGATACCAGTAAAAAAAAATTACTTAAAGTAGAAGCTAGAAAATTAACAAACTACCCGTGGTTACCGACTATATAAAGCTTCTTTCACAGCAATATTTGAAAAAAAAACACAACTAGCATATTTAACGCTATACAAAATGTCACTGAAAATGCATTGACTGATTGTATATATGCATTCATTTTTAGTTTATATACCTATTATATACTTATTTCATTAAACTCGATTTTAAAAAAAGAAGATAAATACATGTATTGAAAATCTTTACACAAAAATTCATTTTAGTAAAAGATATATGTATAAGTTATTCCCGAGGACTGTTAAAGTTGGCAGCAAATTAAAAAATATATATAATATATGCATGTACATATATGTTCTTAGACTTTTCTAACATCTTTTATTTAGCAAAATCATAAACAGCTGCATGGACAAATGAAAAAAAAAATGACCATGATTTAGCAGATTAAAAAAAAAAATCAATGCCGAGAAGGACCCCTCAAGAAGTTTTCAATTAACTTTTAAAAAAGATACTAGGAATGTTGCTCCATCTACTAATAAACGCATGTCGTGATTTTCTGACGCGACAGAAAACAAATGCGATAAAAGATAAGCTCCTCAGCTGATTAATGAATGAACACTACGAATGATTCTAATTAATGAATGAGACACTGAGCACAATATTGTCATGATTGACATTCAATAGCCCTGGACTAGAGCACTGATTTCGGTGAATAGTGTTATCTAAATGCAATACTTATGGCATCTACGGACTGTTTATAGCATGTAATTTACTGGTGATGTGAAATATGTATGAAATAATATTCAAAGATTATTTTGAATTTAATTATGTTATATTTTTACGGTACATGTGACATTTTAAACATTAAATTTGTGAATATTTAAGGCCAATGTCTTAAGTGCATTACTCAAATATTCTAAGATTAATTTTTCCCCCCGTTTTTCTCGTCATTTAATTATGATTTTTTAAATTTTTGTAATTGATATGTTTACTATAGATATATATATAAAAACTGAGAATATGTATAAGTCATGTGAATATTATTGTATGTGGCATTCTAATATATGCTGTATACATGTACGTTGTAAATAGTTCATTTCACAAGTAGAAATTTTTTGACATAATTGTTCCTTAAACAGCTGGTCAAAACTTAATGAAAAGGTTTTATAGCCAGAATAATACCCTATTTGGACATTAATCCTCTATGAATCTAGACTAGAGAGTAATATGGGGTTAATTCGCATTATGTACCTTTTTGTATTCCGATCAAAACGGATACCCGTGTCCTGAAGTGGTTCGAAGTTTATATAACTCTTGGAATTAAACTCCGAGTCTTGCTTTCTTCGTGTGTTCAGTTAAGGCGATTTAGTTTATAGGGTATAAAACGAAGACAGTTTTATTATTTTAATCTTTTGTCAGGCTATTTATTAAATGAACAAATGATATTTTTTCCGACCCCACTAAGCCCTTATTTTCGTGACTGACCTACTGAGTTTCTTGTAGCATTAACAAGTTTACATACTTTTTACACCTTACGCTATTTCTGTAGTAAGGAAAAGTGTTTATTTGTGCGAAATCTGGTCCTTTGAAATATTTTATTCATCTAAATTTATAATAATATTTGAGTCTTTTTGGTCAAAAATCGTGACCTTTTCTTTATATATAAAAAAAAATCATCAAACAATGAGCTCTCCTTAATTGAAGCTCCCTGACTCTTTACATATTCATTTCACGCTAGTAAATGATGGTCTCGAGATTTCTTACAAATAAGCATAGTTCTATGCTTCGTTTTTTGACTGATTCTTCACCAGACTAGAAGCAGATTCCAGTTTGATTTTTTGGACAATGCCTGTACCTTTTCCCTAAAACTGATAGCAGCCAACTTCTTAATTTAAACATTCACGGAATTTCCTTAAAATATCTTTTTCTTTCTACCTTTAAGCTATGATTTGTTGATCCTCTATATTATGTAATTGTCAGGAATGGTTGTCTAGTGTGATGCCTTTCGCTTACAAGAATGAATCATACCCATTTCTATACATCTATACTGGTTCTATAACTATGATTTCAACACACATAGGACAGATAATATGGGGTGGATATTATGCCCATATTTGTCCTCTTTTTGACACTTACAGTTTCACAATTTTCCAACTTGATGCAGCGGGCAAATCCGCCGCCGTTGGTAACGTCCGGTAACCTTGTCCTTGACACTCGACCTCGCACTCGTCTTTGGTGCCAGACTTGAGGGTGCAGGAACACATACTTGGGCACGGGGTACATGCCGTCGCCGTTTGAATAACGGCTCCGAATATACACAGAAAGACTCCAAACCGCAAAAACATGATGTGTACTGGGGCAAGAGATTGACCATAGCGCAACTTCTTCCGAGCGCGGTTCCACGTTACCATACTATGGAGGATAGACTACATGAAGCGAAATATTTCCCTAAAATTCCAACGGAAAGCAGCATAATTCTTGCAGGTATCCTTTTATGAATATTTTTTTTACGATACCATTTCTTCACTGTGTTATTTCACCCAATTTTCTCCTGTATTTTCAATAATCAACCTGAAAATAGGAAATAACACATATTTGACACAAGAAACGACGCTTTCCCTCAATACACATATGCACTGCAAGCCGGAACCAGTTCATTTAATAAATACATCAGATGATTAACAGTGAGGAACTTTAAAAGAAATATCTCCCGTACTCAGGTACGACAAATTATACCGGTGTTGTTTATTGATTTTAATTCTCAAATGCGACACACTGTATTTAATCACAAGGAATAATGAAAATATAGCAGTGACTACATTTGGGAAAAAAAGAATACCTTTCTCCATATTCCTGGTACACGAGCTAATATCCAACGTTAAAATGTCATGTTCAAATATTTTTTTCAATCCTCCATTAGAAATGTTTAAATCACGTGACATTGTCTTTGTTGGCTTTGGCTTATTCCCATACACAGGTAGATTAAACAGCAATGTCTCATTCGGCTTGGCGTAGCGTAGCAACATATGACGCTAGTACGCTGGTCTTTAAAAGTTTTCGCTTTCTGAAACGTGGCCATTTACCTATACATTTTTATATTTGTTTATTTAACAAATATAACTTAACAAAAATTTCTATGACTTAATTCCAAAACTTGCTTGATATAAAATTCGTGCAAATTTCCATTCAAACTGGAGGAGAAAAAAGAGGCATTTATAAATATGCAAACGGTGATTGTATTCGATTTCACTGATAAGGGTAGGACTTTCTTCAGAAAAAACAATAAATGGCCATTGGATTACACATTGGCATTGCTGCACCTATTCGTATGCGTAACACTGATAAAGTGCGCTTATTTCAACACAATGCAAACAATCGTTTTGTGCAAACGCTTTGTTTGAAAAATTTTAGCTGATAGTATCGATCCCCATACTAACTAGTGTCTCAACAATTTATTTCATATTGGTGTAAAATACTTTGGCTCTCTTTCTCCTCCCATTGATCGTTTCCTGGCTGTATTATTTCGACCGTGGTGACTTCAAAAGTTGTTAGTCGCGATATTGTCAAGATCTGTCCGTAGCTGATAGACTTCATAAATATGGTAAACAACCAGTGAGCTATCTGATATGTATAAGGTACCCCTCTTGTCTTCCAGTTATTTTAGGCGTTAGTAGAACCAGTCCTTGTAATGTAGATCCTTTATTGTTCTATTTAGGTCCTTGAATCAGGGGTTTTTGTTAAATTTCACACTTTGTAGTTCCTACGAGGATAATTCAATTAAACGTGCAAAATGGAGTGCAATAATAATGTTTAGCACATTAAGATGCAGGTTTCGGTTTCTGAGTTAGACTTGTTAATTCTTTATCCTGAACGATGAAAAAAAAGTCCAATTCATACCCCTCTTTACACTGTTTGAACTAAAAGTAAAGTGAAATGCTTTTGTTTTCAATGTTCTGTAATATTGTTCGCTCTTTGAATCTTATCATGTTGTAAAGTTACAACCTGATCAATCTATGAATTCTGTCTCAACTTCCTCTTATCACTATCTTGAAAAGAGGTATACAGTTTCTACACTTTAAACTGTTACAGCAGTAGTGTCTTTATCCTCACATCGTTAGGGGTCCTTGGGTCCAGCGGCCACGAGTCGACGCAGGACTCCTGACGTTGTGAGAATGTAGATACTTAAGCAATGAATCATTATTTTTGAAAGATATAGTCTCATAACTGCAACGGTGTGTGCAAACAAATTGAATAGAAAGTGAATGAAAAGATACTTGATACTGAGTAAATTTTCGGTGATTTTCTAACATCTTTCTTTCTATAGGCATACTTTGGATTCTGGGTGTCATCTATCATCCACAAAACCATCACCACTTCACTTGCAACAAAGACAAGACGAAACGGGTAAGTTGACAAGGATTTTCTTTCAAACGTATGAATGTCTTAAAAATTGTTTTTCCATCTGTATATTTACAGCTTTTGTTTTTATTATTTCTACGAGTATGAATTAAGACCTTCCTTTTCTGTTAAATTTAACTTCTGAAACAATGTGATTTAATTCTTATCGAACAGAAGGTAATCATATTGGGTTTTTTTTATTCAAACCATGTAATTCATTTATCAGCTTTTCATGTTTTGTCTAGAATCGTTATCTCGTCAGTATTCCCCTTATCTTACAAAATATTGCAGATGCATCATATGCAATTTTTTCCATTTCTTTAAATGTTACTTAATGGTAACCTAACAACAAAGCTTTATGATTAACTTTCCATTTCTTTAAATGTTAATGGTAACCTTACAACAAAGCTTAATGATTAACATGATGAATTTAACTTTTCAATCACCATCTTCCCTGACTGATGCAACATTATACTCTTATCGCCTGCGTACGGGGTTTATATCTTTCAGTTGAATTCGCAAGAACGTGCTTTATGTATGAACATTTTCTAAATTAAGGTAAGTCTTTGACATACAAGTTGATGAAACAAAGATATCAATATTACGAAAGCCCAGAAGGCTCATTCGAGTTTCGAGTTTCGAAATACGAGATTCAAAATTCGAGATTCGAAATTCGAGTTTCGAGATTCAAGATCCAGACTAACCAATCAAAAGGCTCATTCGAGATTCGAGGTTCGAAATTCGAGATTCGAAATTCGAGTTTCGAGATTCAAAATCCAGATTAACCAATCAAATGCGGGTTTAACATTGATTACTCCCCTTTATTATGTTTAATATATCAATAAATCGTTTAATATATTTATAATAAATGAGTCATTTGAAGAAATTACAATGCAAGAAAGAGTGTTATATATTAGAAAGAAAGTTAAATAGTCATTTGATTTTTGGTCAGCAAGATATACTTCAATTTATATTATGACTTCTTAAATATTAAATAGAATACATAATCAGGGATATATATATTTTTGCATTGTCTACTATATATAAAGGATTGTTGACATAATAATAAAGTTATAAATAGTGACTAAAGATTAACAAAATCCTTGTAGCCTTGATAAATAAAAACCGAGTATATTTTAGTCTTTGACCATAACGCTATGGTCAGAGTCTAAAATATAAAACCATAACGCTATAGTTCTGCAGCTAATTTAGACTAATCTACTGTTTGATATCAGATAAAATGAATGCTGCATTTATTCTAATTCATATTTGCAATCTGTATTGTATATATAATTGTTAATTAGTTCAAGAAATCAAAGCCTTAGATGAAGATAAGTAATTGAAAACTTTATTTTAATGCATTTCCTCTACTAGGAAAACGAGCGCGGTTTTTATTTATCAAGGCTACCTTGCCTTTCAAATTTTTAAAGTAACATTTTCAGTGTCGGGAAAAATTGGCATGTGTTGCCGGTAGGGGTGGGGATTTTGTTAATCCTTAGGCACTATTTATAACTGTATTATTATGTCAGCAACCCTTTATATACAGTAGACAATGCAAAAATATATATATTCCTGATATATGTATTCTATTTAATATTTAAGAAGTCATAATATAAATTGAAGTATATCTTGCTGATCAAAAATCAAATGATTATTTAACTTTCCTTCTAATATAACACTCTTTCTTGTATTGTAATTTTATCAAATGACTCATTTGTTATAAATATATTAAACGATTTATTGATAGATAAAACATAATAAAGGGAAGTAATCAAATGTTGAACCGGTATTTGATTAGTTAATCTGGATCTTGAATCTCGAAACTCGAATTTCGAATCTCGAATTTTGAATCTCGTATTTCGAAACTTGAATCTCGAATGAGCCTTCTGGGCTTTCGTACAATATAGTCTCGTTTAAAGTCATCATTTTGTGAGTTCTATGGTTGTTTTAATGACCATGTCAGCAAATACAATATATCATTACACGTAATTCAAATGCTGGCTGGTGTTTTCATATAAAGTATTAGGCCATTATGTCGACGGATTTTTTCCCGTTTTCCCGTTCATGATAAGGAGCACACGACTGGTGTTATCGGTCGGCAGGGGATGCTCACTGCTACACGGAACCTGCATGATCCCACATCTGATGGTCCGTTCTTGTTCGGCTCCTGATTTGTATTGTTTGAATGGATCTTTGAGCTTGAATATTGCTCGTTGTCAACCGGTTATACCCGCTATGATCCCTCATTATTGTTGAGAGAAACGGAGAAATTCATAGTCAAAATCATTGAAAACAATTTTTGGGAAACAAGTACATATGTCAAAACACGTCCAAACATTGGTTTGTTTTTGCAAATCAAGTTATTATAAGAGCAATAGTATTTGGGAAATTATGACGTTTACGAAATAGTTGAACACATTGTAACATCAATTTATTTGTCAATAGCCCGCATCAGTTTGGAGACATAAACACTATATGTATTGTTTGTGGAATACGTGTATTATTAAGGCCCGTCACACAAAGCTGCGTTCACACGGAGTCATTACGGCGTTGTCAAATTTTTAAAATCGCCGTGGAATCGCAGGAAAATTGCACAAATTTCTGTAAAATTTTCATAATATGAAGATGTCACGGCGATGGACGCAATTCTACGGCGATCTCACAGCGTTCTACTGCGTTCCCACGGAGTTCTCTGGGCGATTGACTGCGCTTCCGCGGAGTTTTCACGGCGCGTTAGGAGTTTTCACCTCTTGTTCACGGCGTTCTCACTACGCTGACTGCGTTCACAATGCGTTCTATACTCATTGATATTATATTTAGAAGGAATGTAAAACATTTTTGTTTAAAGATTCAAGTTACACGATGAAAAGACTTCTAATCATGCCAAGAAATATTCTTAATAATCAAAAATGTTCTATTTAAATAATTTAGTACTAAATTATTAATAGTTTTATGATTAAACTCCTTTTTCCAATTTTATCGGTTCAGATGTGTTGTTAGATTTTCTTTGATTTTATTATGAATGTTAAAAAAAAAAAAAAATAAACACACTGAAAAGTTTTCTACAAAATTTAAGTGAAACAACAGAACAAGTTCTGGTGTAATTTTCTCTTCCATTTTTTTTCACTTAAATGCTCCTAGTGCAACAAATACGTTGGAATTATTGCTGATCAAATATGATCCCATTGCTCTTGTTTTGTGAGCTGGCTGACAACGCTTTAACAAAGCCCTGAAAGCGCATTGTGATCGCAAACGGACGCTGTAGAAACGCCATGGGAGCGCAATGATCGCAGTGACAACTCCGTGCTGTCGCCGTGTAATCGCAGTCGAAAAAATCACAAGACGATAAATCTCATTAGAAGCGCCGTAAAAACGAGATAGAAACGCAGTGACATCTCCAAGGACTCCGCGACATCTCCGTGGAAGCGCAGTCTACTATCACTGCGTTCGTGCCGCGATCATGTGCGTCTTCACGGCGTTCGTACGGAGCTCCCACTACGTTGTTGGAGATCTTACCGCGCTGCTACGGCGATCATACTACGTTTCTACTGCGTTCTTATCAGACCGCGATCACACGGCGCGTACTTTGTGCATGCCCAAAGTGATCGCCGTCCTCTGGCGTTCAAGGAGACCCTACGCGACCCTACGGCGTTCAGTAGAGATCTCGCCGCGTTGTCACGGCGCTGTAGGAGACTCTACTGCGATCACCTCGGCGTTGTGTATTTTTTGAGGACGCCGTGAGGACGCAGCCCCGGTGTGACAGGGGTTTAAGCAAATTAGGGAGAGCCGAGAACGGAAAAGCTGAAGTCATCCCTTTTGTCAAAATTTGTTGACGATTAAAGTCTATCATTAGTGTAAAAAAAAAAATAAAAAAATAAGTTTAAAGAAAATGTGCCCTTTATTTGGTGTTCACTGGGGTAAACCGAATGGGCATATGAATTAAAAAATACTGTGCTATTTTAATTAATAATGCGTCGCTGATATACATGTATCAAAATATGGGATTGAAAGCATGATCAGCAAGTTTTTCTTCCCGTTTAGCATATTTGAATGCATTCTGCTTCATTGGAATACAAGGAATACAAATACAGGTCGGCTAATTTCAGCAGATTGTTGGAAGACCTAGTCTTTGGTCTCCAAAGACTTTCATCTTTTACAATGAATATGGAGATAACGAACAGTATTCGAGCTAAAAAGTCCATAAAACAATACAATATAGGAGTGGAGCAAACACGGACCTCCAAAACATCGGAGGTGGGATCAGGTGCCTTGGATCGAGGAGTGAGCATCCCCTGCCGACTGGTGTTACACCCACCATGTGCTCCAAATATTTAGAAACGTAGTGTGTAGAATCAGCATGATTTTTAACATTGAGTGATTTTGTTGAATGGTTGCTATCTGACTTATCATAAGGCATGAAAATAAGCGAGTGCCATTTTCTTTGAGGAAGCACTTGCCTTTCTTCTTAAAAAGAATGATCTTTATAGTTTATAAAGCACTTAAAATAATATATTTTGATGGTATTGATTTATGAAAATGTTTGTAATTTTAGATTTATCAAAAGTTCTTCAGAGTGTCTGGGAATCCACATTTAATTTCCTTAATACCCCTGGTATAATGTACCACATTTTAAAAATATAAATGTAAATCTTACTGCAAATTTTGAATTTAATTTGTGGAGGTAAATGCAAAATTTATGAAGATACTTTTTATGTTTACATTTTGCATTTATTCCTAGCCAACTAATTTAAAGAAACTTGCATCTGTGAACATATTATTATGTAATACAAGTATTCGTGTTATTATCTTTTTAGTAACATGATATAAATTAAAAACACGTATGAAATATACATGTTATGATAATTTAAGCATTATAAAAGAAATCCTTTATGACAAGCTCTCACATGCTTTGGACATGCATAGGGTATATCTGTATTGTACACTTTTAAGAGAAAAAAGCTAAAAATAATTAAATAATAAAAAGCACTAATTAGAGGTGTTAAATGGCATAGTGTTATCTATGCAGAGAAACAATCCAATATGAAGGCATTTGCTTTGATTTTTGAAAATGATATTTCTTTTGGCACCTTATCCCGTGTACGGGTTGATTGTATTGTTCACAAGGCCACGGGATCATGTTGTCTGCCTTTGTCTCCCGCAGTCTATTGACAGCGGACAATATCTAATGAGCTAATAAACATCTATGTTTCGTGTAAACAATGAGTGTTTAGTCAAGTGGAACCACTCATTACACCTGGAATTCAATATACCAATAATATTATATAAGGAGTATGGAGACATACACGTTTTATGAACTTTAATAGCAAATTAATTTATTGACCTTGAAGCTGATAAAATTTTTAAAAATAATAATAATAATGTCACTATAAAGTGTGATTAAATGTTTCTAGGTGCACTATATCGGGGTCAATATCTACTGAAAATTATTTTAATTACGAAGCTGGGCACATAAGCTAATGATATATGAAACTAGGAATTAAATGGTGTGTAATTTTTTGCGTTGTATTTGAATTCCACATAATTATTGCTGTAACATGAACTGCATACATAAGATGATAAAAGATTTTTCAGCTGAAAGTACAGAGATATGTTTATTATTTGCCATTAATAATTATTTTAATTTAAAACCCATCGTGAATATCACTCGGTGTGCTTTTTCCAACAAGTCTCGTATTCTAGGTAAGTAATGAAATAGACATTCAGCACAACGTTCTAAATGTGTCAATCAAACCTCAATGATTACACAGCTTTGCGATTATTCGCTGTGTCCTTGGAATATATCTCATTGATGTAATAAAAAGTATTCGTGACGATGATACCTGTTTAATACAATAAATCACGTCCTTCCTTCTGTTAGGACCCTAGATATCCGATACCTTAATGAATGTTACCTGCTTATTATCAGGAATTCGGGGGAGAAAGAGGGTTTCACGATTACAGTTGACCTTTGATATAGTGCTGATGTAATTAATTTTTTGATCAATCGAACATTTTTGTTCTTTAAATTACCGACTTATTTTTATCCCTTTGAACATCATGTATTTCTGAAATAAATGTAACTATAGACCGTTCCTACAAGGGCTTGTCAATTTTGCTGATTCTCGTTATTACCTATATTGCCAAATAAAATAGTCTTTAAAAGGAATCAAATGTTCAAGATTCTTACGTTACAATGTTATTCATCTAGTGTAATACTCACTTCCGTATAACGAATTGGTAATTTTGAAGTAATAATAATAATTTTAAAATAATAATATTTAAAATATTTTAATGTTAGTTTTTAATATACTGCCTTAAACTGTTAGTGGTATATATGCTTAATAGAAAAGTTTTGTGGTACTTATTGATGGAGTATTTTAATTTTATGGAGTGTAAAGAATTTACAAACTAACTATTTTACTGAAAAGTTTGACTGAAACTTTCTTTTAAATTGTATGAACTGTATTCAGCGTCAATCTATAGGAATTTCGAGATATCACAGTAATGAAGAAATTTTCTAAATATTAAAGTTTTCAAATATTCAAGAAAATTGTTACAAAGAGACAGACATGAATTTTATTAATGTTTTATATGATAAAATCAAAGGACAAATGTACAGTAAAATGTAGTAATAAAGAGCTGCACAGTATTCAAGTTCAAAAATCAATTAAAAATACAGATGGGGAACAGAGCAAACTTCCAACAACATTACCGTAGAGGTAGGATCAGATGCTATGGAGTGAGCATCGGCCACAATGCTCCGGTTACGTCCTCCGTATGCTCCTTGTCATGATAATAAAATATGGAAAAATCAACATAATTCAGTGTGTAAATAAGTATGAAAAAGTTGAAAAGCATTTGATATAATGATAACTTGTATTTGCTGACGAGATGACTGTATCGACCATAAAACTTGCGAAATGATGACTTCAACGGGACTGCTTATAATCTTGTTTCATCAACTTGTTTGTGAAAAGCTTTAATGTATACCCTGAAGTTAGACGTAGAACATGCTCTTGCATATCCACTGAGAGACATAAACTCCGTAGGAAGGTGAAAAGGGTTAATTGCTACATAAATATGAAAAGTTGACGATTGAAAAGTTGAAGTCATCACGTTTATCATAAAGCATTGATGTTAGGTTACCATAAACGTCTTTCTCATATAAATTTCGAGTTCAATCGGATATATATCTAGTCTACATTTAAAGTCTACATAGTCTTAGCTATTTTTGTATTCCTATGAAGCAGAATTTGTGCAAAATCTTATGCGTGAAAAGAAGAAAACACTTGCTGTGGCCTACAACTCGATATTTAGATAAATCGACGACGTACTGTCGATTAACAATGGTAATTTCCGGTATATCCTAGTGAGCTTGAGATTAAAGATACCACAGAGTCTGACACATTTCATATTTGGATATTTAACTTGAAAAGGACGTTAATGGTAATCTAACAACCAAGCTCTGTGATAAACGTGATGACTTTAACTTTTCTATCGTCAACTTCCCTACCTATACATCAATATACCTTCATCACCTGCATACGGAGTTTATATATCTCAGTTGATTCGATACACAAGAGCATGCTCTACGTATGAACAATTTCTAAAACAAGGTAAATTATTGACAGACAAGTTGATGAAACAAGAATATCAGCAGTCTCGTTTAAAGTACTTATTTCGTAAGTTCTATGGTCGATTTAATGACCTTGTCAGCTGATACAATTTATCATTGAGTCAAATGCTGACTGACTTTTTCATTCTTATTGTTAGTTCATTATTTATACACAGATTTAACGACGGATTTTTCCGTTATTTCCCGATCATGACAAGTAGCACACGGCGGGTGTGACCAGTCGGCAGGGGATGCTCACTCCTCCATGGCACCTGATCCCACCTGATGTTTCGGAGGTCCGTATTTGCTCTGCTCCTATTTTGTATTGTATTATGGATCTTCGATCTTGAATACTGTTCGTTATCTCCATATGTTTCACTACATATAAATGAGAGTTACTATTGTTAATAGATAATCCTGTACGTCGTCGATATATCGAAATGTCGAGTTGAAGACCACAGTCAGTATTTTCTCCCCATGCAGAAGTTTTTTAATAAATTCAGTTCATATTATAATAGGTCTGTTAATAACAGGACACAATTTGTACCCATTGGAATTATAAAAGATTGTTGGCAGACGTGTTCTCAAAAAAAAAAACAACAAAAAAAAAACAAACAAACAAAAAGAAAAAAAAAACAACTACAAAGACATTTTGAATCAGAAACTCGAGCATCTTTGAACTATCAACTTCAGATTTCTTCTATGTACAGTCAAAGTGTTTTTTTAATGTCAAAACTCCTGGACTTTAGTTTAATTTTTCAAATAAAAAAAAAAGTTTAAACAATTGAACCTAATCATTGCCTTAAGATTGGGAAAAAAAAACATGTATCACGAACAATTTTTGAAAATTTCATTGAATAATTATTTGAGGTTAACATTTTAGAGGAAGTATGTCAGATATATTAGTCAACATTAATAGCCATTCTCTGTTACCACTTAAACTTCGTTGCCACGCATGGTCACCGATTTTGATGAAACTTCACCCATGCTTAGTTCTTGACACCAGAAACAAATATCAAACAAAATTTCGTTGCTATGTGTCTCGGTTGCTATGGCAACAGCCGGAAAAGTTTGAAAAATCGAGATTTTCAGCCACTTTAAATCTTGACTGTGGCTTAATAAAAACTAGAAAAAGCCAACAAACCATTCTCACAAAAACAAGACACCTTGATGTCACTTATACTGTAAAAAAACTGTTTAGAATATATCTCTTATAAGTGGTAACCAAGGGTACATTTGGAATACATTTAAACTGCTGAAATATGCTTAAAAACACTCCGTATTCACTAATGGTAGGTGTAACATGCTCAAACTCAATCAACGACTTAAGAAACACTATGAAAATGTTTGACCTTAAGTATATAAGTATAAGCAATATTATTCTATAAATAACTTTTATGGTTGCCATGGTAACACAGTGTAACCATGCAAAACCAGTAACTAAGATTGGGTTAATGCTACTGTCTTGAGGAAAAACATGAAAATTCAAGACTGACAAATATGCATCCTTAGGACCCTGCAACACCAAAACCATAAGAAAAATTGGGTATACTTGCCTTTGCAGTGTTACCATGGAAACAAAGTACCAGTGCTTAAAAGTGAATTATTTTTCGCTGCATTAAGAATTAAATTGCCATTTAATCAAGAAACAAATCAAAGGACTCAGCTTGAATAGTACTTATCTTTTAGAACAGAAGTTGAATATCATATATTGATAAAATTTGATGAATAAATCAACACTGTTGCTATGGTTACCAAGAAGGGAAAATGTTCAATTTTGTGAACTTTATATCAATATTAAACCCTGTGTGCCATCTTATCCACTTAGAGATTGGATGATAGTCAAAATTAAAAGTCAAGTTAGCTGATAATAAATATCAATCATAAAAGTTTTGGGAATCTACTTTTAAGGATACGTATCCAAGGAAAGAAAATATTTTTCAGGTTTTTAAGCATATATTTTCTGCTTATTTCCATAGCAACGCTCAATTTAAAGAATCTTATCTGAATTTTTTCAAATGGGAAAACTTGGAGCACACCAACATCTTATAAAATTGATCATTAGTTATGAGGAAATGTGCTTTTTTTTAAAAGATAGGATCAGATTAAACATTCAGAGTGTTACTTTGAAGGCTTTCTGTGGTATAAAAACCTTGGCAACCATTGCCAACCAAAATGAAATATCATATTTTGTTCTTGGTATATGTTTCAAGGCTCTTTTTTCTATTATTTGGTCACATTTCATCCTATAATTGATTTTTATTTTTACATGTATGACTTTATAAAATTAAATGAATATTTTTTTTTACTTTTGATTACTTTGTTACCATAGTAACGTATGTAATAGTTGATTTACCAAACATATTTATCATGCATTTGAGACATGTGACCTTCAACTTTTAGAAACAGTCATTGCCAATTGTTTGCTTTGCCGCAAATGTTAACTATGGGGCTCTAAACATGTTAAAAAATGCCATTTTTCGAACTTTAAGACATGTTGCCATGGTAACTATAAAACATAGCAACCAAGTTTTGCCTGATTTCAGTATAGGGTATCAATGACTTTTATCATAGAGAGTTTAGAGAAATTCTGAGACTATGTGTGCCACAGCTCCTATATAAAATTTCAAATCATTACAGAGTATGGTTCTTAATATTCATTTAATTAAAACAGACTGCACCGTTCTCATTCTGTATCAAAAGAATTTCAAATACTTTTGGCCGACATCCTTCTTTATTATTGATAAAGGTCCCTTTGAAGTATAATATTGAGAAAAGATGTGGACTAAAACAAAAAAAAAAGAAGCAGTCTTCAGCAGTATTTAACAGACGACTAATGAACAACAAAAATGTTGCGTATTATATAAATTAACAACTGCAATGGGATTCAATGAAAAACTCCTCTGCACAGGGGAGCTATACTTAATTTGTTCTATATATAAGATAAAGTTTGTTTTCCTGTGTAAGGCTTAAAAGGCATTATATATTACATTAATCTTAAATTAATCAAACACTTTGTGGCGAGAATTTTTTTTTAAAAAATCTTAGTGTCATTACCTTTTAATGTTTGATTCAATTTAAATGAAAGATATTTTCTACTGTTGACCTAATTTCAAATTAAGCTATTTTTAACCGAATGAACAATAAATAAACCGCCAAATATTCAATGCAAGATAGAGGACTCAATTCTATATAATTATTAATTCTCACAAATTCTTAAATTTCTTTTCCGGTTTTAATTGATTAGGAAAGAAGTGTATTGTCACCTGTTTTAGAGGGGACAGTATGTTCAGTCTTTTTTTTTCCCTGAGTACACCCTTCCTTTAAAATTTGCCAGTCAAAACTAACATGGATTAGTATTTACCTAGTCAGATGTTTTCTTTTCTCAACAGAGATCAGATAGTCAGAGTTATACCACCAGGTGATATCACCACAAGAAAAACGTAGAGTTCTTTTCAATTACTAGAGTATAACGTTTTTTGGTTCCGAGATACTGTTAGGTGTTTCACCTCAACTTGCATTTACGGCATTTTGTGTAAAATGAAACTAAGTTTAACATGATCTTTTGAATGAGAAATACAAATTCCTAGAGTTATTAAAATAAAACAGAGAAAATAAAGAAAAAAGAAAGCAGAGAGGAAGGCTTTTTTCTACCAAGAACACGTTTACTTAGTTACAACGTGCAATTCAATTCTTTAATATTCAATAGCGGTTCTAGGTATTGACGTGCGGAAGATATATTCATATGCAACAGAACCAAAGCCATTTCCCTAGGTTAAAATCTATAAAGATTACAACAAACCATTGGGAGATATGCGGATTTCTTTTACTTTTTTCAATACGAATGTGAAACATATGTCAATAATTCAGCATGTCGTACCATAGTCCACTTTTGACTATCTGCAGACTTCATTAACTTTTCACGCTTGTTTGAGTGTATAATGGTTATGACAATTTTGTGTCAAGGTAAAATTTAAAAATTCCATTCAAATGCATTCATTTTCCTGTAATATATGTCTCCTTGTTTCAGGACACACAAAAATAACGTACTTTGGTCCAGGTTTCTGAAAAAAAGAAATTGCAGATCGAAGGCAGGCATATTCTAATTAAGCATTATAATGTGTTCAAAAGTACAACGGATAAGAAACATCATTTAGATGATATTAATCATACTGCACCGGGAAAAATTAACAAATAGGTATATCGCCTTTCTCCCCGAAATTAAATTGTCAATATTAGTACATTGTTGTGTTGTTCAGACCTTTATTTTGGTATTTCATGATCAAAGGCTCAATGTGCGATTGATTTTAAGGATATCCTCTTCTTGTCCAGGAGCAATGACTCTTAACATTTTTAATTGATTGTATAAAATTGATATTGAATTTTTTTCCCTTGCAACATTTTTTATCTTGTGCATCTTAATAAGATTCAAGGTTTTTGGTAGTCTTAGAAAAGGACTCGTAGAAATGTAGACTTTTGCATGGTCCAAAAGTACTGAATATTACATTTTTGAGAGAAAAAATTATTTTATGATGTTCATGATGAACATTAACATTATTCTATGATGTTTATGATGTTCAAGTCCAGAAGTACCAATTTTTTTTAGAGAAATCAAATTCCCCTTCAATGTACTAAAAATAAACATGTTATAAGGATTCCAATAAGCCTATTGTAAATTCTACTGTCGTTATAATAACCTTAACGTTATATGTTAACACATGCTCAACATATCGTTTTATATCACATGAATCAAACCATTCATTAGATTATTGCCTTTACACTAATTTGTCTACAAAGTACTCAGTAAACCTGAGCAATATACAGTACTAAAGGCGGGTTTGACCGCTTGGCTGGGGACATTTTCTCTCCCTAGACATTCAATCCCACGTCTTGTTTTTTTTTCTCTGTGGCATTTGAATTTGTGGTCTTCGACTCGACATGCAGATACATCAAGGACATTTAATTAATTAACAATGATTACTTCCCTGCTTGTGTCGACTCGCTATATCCCAGGAAACTTAAAATGAAAGACACCACAGAGGAGTCTGCAACACAGGTTTCAAAGTTAGATATTTTACTGACTATTGATGATAAATAATAATAATAATAATAATATATGAATTTATAAAGCGCTAAATATTAATAATATAACTCTAAAGCGCTGTACAATAAAACGCAAGTAAACATAATTTAAAAGCTATGAAAACTTATATAAAATATTAACCCATACTCATATATGTGTTCGAAATTATAACATTAAAATACTACAAATTACATACAAAATACAATTACACCATCAATAAAACTCAATAAAAGAACATCATTTGTAATTTATGATTTGCTGCTAAAAATTGAGCACCTAAAACTTAAAAAGCTATCCTATAAAAATGCGTCTTTAATTGTCTTTTGAAAATATCCAGGGACTGGGCCTGCTTTATATCATTAGGAAGGTCGTTCCACAAAAATGCTGCTGCCCAACCAAGTCGACGTTCACCATATGTCTTCGTCCTGATCTTAGGAACAACTAACCGTGATGTTGACTCAGATCGCAGTGATCTGGTAGGCTTGTATTCCATTATAAGATCTTTGATATACGATGGAGCCAACCCGTGTAAGGATTGGTAGACATATGTCAAGATTTTATATTGTGGACGAAAAGAAACAGGTAGCCAATGAAGATCAGCTAGGATAGGTGTAATATGCTCCCGTTTCGATGATCTTGTAACTAAACGAGCTGCCGTGTTCTGGACTTTTTGAATCCGGTCTAGTAAGGCCTTTGACACTCCATATAGAAGGCAGTTCCCATAGTCCAGCCTGGCAGTGATAACGGCATTCACCATGGTCTTGCAGGCTTCTTTTGTAAGAAAGCGCCGTATTCGTCCAATATTGCTTATTTGAAAATAGCATGACTTGACGACCGAGGATACCTGTTTTTCCATAGTAAGGTGTTGATCGAAAAATGCACCTAGATTTTTTACACATGGCACGCTTTCAATGATATTATCACCAACTGTTAGTTGTAATGTTGGCAGATACTTCTGGTGTTGCTTTGTGGAAAAGATTATTAGCTCGGTCTTTTCTTGGTTTAGTTTGAGTAGGTTTGATGTCATCCATGAACCAATTTCACTAAGACACGCTTCAAGTCGAGAGAAGTAATTGTTCCAATTTTCCAGTGGTCTTATGATCATGTAGATTTGTGTATCATCTGCATAGCAGTGATATATCATTCCATGGCGGTGGCATATGATTCCAATGGGTTTGGAGAAGAGGCAATACAATTTCGGTCCGAGTACAGATCCTTGGGGGACACCAAAAGGCAGCTGTCTAGACTCTGAACGGATCCAATTGTGACACATTGTTTTCTGTTCTGGAGGTAAGACTTGATCCACTCAAGAGGTCCATCACGGAAACCATAAGACACAGTTAGGCGTTGGAACAATATATTATGGTCAATAACATCAAAAGCAGCGGATAAATCCAAAAGGACAAGGACTGCTGAAGATTGTTGGTCTAGGGCTGTCACAATATCGTTGTGGACCTTGATGAGGGCCGTTTCCGTGGAGTGCCTGGGACGATATGCCGACTGAAGTGGATCGCGAAGAGAATTCGCATCCAAATGGGCATCAATCCTACGAGCCACAACTTTCTCCAATATTTTTGAGATAAAACTCAAGTTCGATACGGGCCGATAGTTTTTCAACACTTCCTTATCTAGTCCAGGTTTCTTAAGAAGTGGACGAACTATGGCCTCCTTCCAAGCAGACGGAAAAATTCCCTGATCGAGAGATGCATTAACAATTTCTGTGACAAGCGGTATTACCGGATCCAGGCACTTTTTCAGTAGCTTTGTTGGAATTGGATCCAGTTCGCATGATTTACTGGGTGCCTTCATTATTAGTGAACGTACTTCATCTTCAGTGGTACGTTCAAAAGCAGCTAATAGAGGCCCTTGATAGTATACGTCTGTGCCTAAATAGCTGTCTTCTTTTTCTGTTTTTTGTTTAAGTGTCTCTCTGATGGATGTTACTTTGTCTATGAAAAACGTTGATTAGGGCAGATTAACAACAGTATAGTTTGACTTCACTTTTTCCATTATCAACTATCCTAATCATATAGTATATTCCGTTATCAACTGCAAATGGTGTTTTCATCTCCCAATTTATTTGATACGCGAGAGCATGATCTGAATGAAATATGTGGAGATACATGTAACGAACAGTATTCGAGCTCAAAAGACCATTTAACATTACACAATAGGAGCTGAACAATCACGGACCTCTAAACCATCAGAGGTGGGATTAGGTATTATGGAGGAGTGAACATCCCCTGCAGACCGGTCAAGCCCGCTGTTTGCTCCATGTCATGTTCGGAAAAAACGGGGAAAATCCGTGGACAACTCCGCGTGTAAATGGACTAACAATCAATATGAAAATAAATCAGCATTTGACAATGATAAATTGTTTTAGCTGACAAGGTCATTGTGTCGATCATAGAACTTACGAAATGATGACTTTAAATGAGACTGCTGATATTCTATTTTCAGCAAATTTATCAGTCGATAATTAACCTCGTTTTAGAAATAGTTCATACGTAGAGAATGCTCTTGCGTATCGAATCAACTGAGAGATATAAACCCCGTATGCAGGCGAGAAAGGCATATTACTGCATAAATAAGGGACGCTGACGATTGTAAAGTTTAAGTCATCACGTTTATCATAAAGTCATAATTAAAGTCTTTTTTTCAAATAAAAGATCCAGATATGAAACAGATATGTTAGACTCTGTGGTTTCTTTTATTTCAAGCTCACCGGGATATATCATGTCGACATAAGAATTGAAATAACTATTGTTAATTGACAATACGTCGTCGATATACCTCAATGTCGAGTTGAAGGCAACAGCAAGTGTTTTCTTCTATTCACGTAATTTTTTTTAACAAATTCGGTTTCCTATGAATACAAAAATAGGTCTGCTATTTACAGATGCGCAATAAGTATCTATGTAAATACCAATAATTGTTTGGAATACCTGGTCTCCAAAAACCACATAGATATTGTTTATCAGAAACTCAAGCATCTTTTTTAATATCAACTTCAGAGTACTTGTCTGTACAATCAGATAAAGTAATGAAGTAATTTTGCAAATAACCCATGACAACGTAAGTAAATAAACGTGTTCCATCTTAATTGAAAAAAGCAGCTGTCAATGATGTCAAAAATAGATCAATTTTAAAATCGAGAAAGGTTACAGACAGAAAAGTTTGATACAGGAATGTCAACTAATGTCAACCATCTAGTTAAAAGTCAGTATCTCGTTATTTCTGCTGTCGTTACAATGTCTTTATTTTTATTTTCAATTTAACTGCGGAATGCTCAGTCTGTCTAAACAATTCATTGGGATCAGGGGATGCTTACTCCTCTTAGGTATTTCATCCCATATGTGGAATTTCTATGAGTTTGTGTTTTATATCCTGTTTACAGATATGTGTTTTTTTTTTCTTCAATTTATTAGCATTACTATTAGTATTATTAGTATGAGAACATAGAAATGTCAATAAAATCTCTCTATAAATATTTTTCTCATAAAAAATTAAAATACTATCTCATAAAAAATTAAAATACTATCAATGTAACACCGAAGACTTCAAAACGCACGTAATTGTTCAAGATATGTGAATCTTTAAAACTTCATTCGGAGCATAAGTTCAGAACTATTATTTATATCGGTATATATTTACATGTATAACACGCATTTTCCCAGATGGTTGTATATCAACAGAATGGTGTTTTTTGTCTGAAATATATTGGTTGGTCTAAATTATATTTTAAAAAATACATGTTTGGTGCTTTATATTCCCCAGCTTTCCTAAAAAATAAGTGACATTTAAATTTTTAGTATTTAAAATTATTAATAATGATGATGGACTTCGAGGAAATGACATAGGTAAATTTACACAACTTTCTGAAGACTGTATCATAATTGTGGGCTGCATTTTCAATTTAATCATTATTTGCTCATTTTCAAATCTGAGTTTCGGACTAACTTAACCTCCTTTATACATTGTTGTTTGATACATGCGCGAAACACTGGAAACAAAATCATGAAAATAATTAGATGGAATAAAAGAAAACAATTTCAAATTATATAAAGTGGACATAGAATAACTAGCATAATTAAAAGTAACGTAATAAACCTATTTACATATGGGGTATGTTATGAATGTTAATTGCTCCGGAAGTGGAAGGGAAATGGATCAAATTTCAGGTTAAAATCAGGTTCTGGAGGACCAGCAAGTGCAGCTAAGTCTCTTTTTATCGGATCAGACCTGACAATTAATGCCTACTGGTGAAGAGACTTAGCCAGGATTTGCTTTTGTGGAATTAGAGATCAATTGAATAAAACATTAGAACATATATTGACAGAGGCCGTGTGCATTCAATATTGGACCAGACTATATCGACTTTCATAGCATTGGTCATTAAAAACAAACATTCGTGATTGGCATAATAATAAAATCTGGGGTCAATATAAAGAAGACATGCATGCTGCAGCCTAAAGTTTTACAATCCGTATACAAAACTATCGATTCCAGCAACAGTCTGTATAAAATGTGCGAAACTCTATTCAAAGATCTGGACATTCCAGAAAGACACACTCGTTTTTCCTATGCGGAAATAGGTGAAATATATGGAGATAACGAACAGTATTCATGCTCAAAAGTCCATAAAAAATACAAAATAGGAGCAGATTAAACACGGACCTCAAAACATCACAGGTGGAATCAAGTGCCATGGAGGAATGACCATCCTTTGCCTACCGGTCACACTCGCTGTGTGCTCCTTTTCATGATCGGGATATAACGGGAAAATCCGTCGTCAATTCAGTGTGCAAATTATGGACTAATTATCAGTATTAAAAACTTCAGTCAGCATTTGACTCAATGATAATACAAATGAGCATCATAATTTTTATGACACTTAATTTCATTTACACGAAAAGACTGCAACTGAAATCGATGGTACATTCTTAAACACCATAAAAGTTATAAAACTATTAAATATAGAAATATACACTGTAATCGTAATTACGAAAAAAAAAGAAAAAGCAAATTAACATTTGTATTAATAAATAATGTTTTTATTGATACAAATATTTATATTAAGGTATATATAAATAGGATTTTTATAGAAAACTTTTAAAAAAAGATTAGAAACGTTAATCCAAGACCAATATTAGTTAAAAAATATTGCTTAATTTGTGGTAATTTAATTTTTGACAGATTGTTTTCACCATATGTGAATTTTTTTCATGCACATGAAATCTAGTATTATAACAATTATTATGCTCAATTGAAAATATAATTAAGACAAAATTAACTTGTGCTGAAATATTCGAGAAGTTGTCTAAATCAGATGTCGTGACATAGAAATTCCAAGAAACTTTTGGAAAATTTGAAATCACCAAATTTTACCAAAATACACAGCATAAAACATACTAGAATAGTACGACCATTCAACTTTATATACAGCCATTGGCATTCCCCACGATAAATTAATATAACAGACACCTGCTTTTTTCAATAAAAACGGAACTGGTAATTTTATTTACCTTGTCATTGGTCATTTGCAAACTTAGTTTGTTAGAAAATATTCTTAATGCACACAAAAGTACTCTGAAGTTTGATATTTAAAAGATGACTGAGTTTCTGATTGACAATATCTATGCATTTTTTGGAGGGTTTCCAACAATATATTGGAATTCCCATGGGTACCAGTTGCGACCCTGTTATAAACAGACCAATTTTGGTATTCATATGATGTAGAATTTGTCAAAAAATCTAATACGTTATAAAAGAAAACACTTGCTGTGACCTTCAACTCGGCATTTATATATCTCAACGTATGCTCTACCTATGAACAATTTTTAAAACGAGGAAATT
The DNA here is from genome assembly GCF_032062105.1 of Saccostrea cuccullata. Lineage (NCBI taxonomy): Eukaryota > Metazoa > Mollusca > Bivalvia > Ostreida > Ostreidae > Saccostrea > Saccostrea cuccullata. The sequence goes on along the minus strand of NW_026923311.1, from coordinate 78,192 downwards.
ATTGACAGACAAATTGCTGAAACTAGAATATCAGCAGTGTCGTTTAAAGTCATCATTTCGTAAGAACAATTACCTAGTCAGCAAATACAATTGCTCACTCCTCCATAGCACCTGATCCCACCTCTGATATTTTGGATCGGTGTTTGCTCTGCTCCAATTTTGTATCGTTTAATGGACTTTTTAGCTTGAATACTGTGTATTATCTCCATATATTTCATAATATACAGGAACATCTTTTGAACAAATAATAGTGATAAAGATACTTTAAAGATTCTTCACTGCTATCAATATTGGGTTAATCAATGCATGGGGATGAACAAAAAGAAAAAAAATACAAATTATGATAATTTTTTTTTCGTAATTGCACTATCAACTATAGAAACTGAATGAAAAGTTGAATCAAAATCAAAGATGTTTCCTTGTGTTTCGGAAATGGGCAACATTCCAAAAAAGAACATTTTTTCAGATTCATTAAACACGGGTTAAATTGCTCTGATTAATTTTAAAGTACGCTTTCATATTCAAGTCTTATTGAATTTATGCATGATTATCTCTACTATTCTCATGTAAGAGTGCAAGTAACTTCTGTGCATTCTTACATTTTACCATTAGTAATGTAATGGATTTCTTTATAATTAAAATCACGTAAAAATATTTCCATCAAACTAGTCATTAAGTCACATCTTGTTTTTCTTCCAAAAATACCCATAAAAATGCGTTGACATTAGAAATGCTGGATTCATATCCTTTGACAGCAAAGAACATTAGCAGTCTTTTATGACGAGGACTTCAGGTACGGACCTAAGTCCTATTTACTTATGAGGGGATTGATTATTACAGAGAACCAATAGAAGCTGCCTCTTACTCCTTTGAAAAATTAGTCTCCGTTGGTCTTCCTACTTTTAACAGCGAATGTTATGTCCTTAATATTTTTTCCTTTTGAGTGCTTGCATGTTGCTTGCAAAGTCATTGAATTCAGTTGAGATTTCACTCCCCCAAATGGCCAATGAATTAAACAAAACATTTATATATTAAAGACAGATGATAAATGTAGTTCTGTAAGGCATGTGCAGCTCCAAGGATCGAAGTTTAAACGCCGTCAAGACCGACTTTAAAGGCCAGGTTATGGCACTTGAATTTTTCTTGCCAGTTTGTTCATCAATACAACCGCGAACTTGGGCCTGAAACTGATATTGACTTAAGCCATTAAGCAGGTTATGTTTATATGTAGACAATACAACATCATTCCTCGGCTAAACGCTCCGTTCACATTGAATACATTTCTGCACTTGTAGAATGCAACTCTCATTACATCAAAGTATATGTTTATTTCTGTAACTCTATTATCAGGAAGAATAATCCCCCCCCCCCTCAAAAAAAGGTTTTTTCATTGAAGCGAAGTTTCAGTCGTACATTAATTTTCATATGTAGGTTGACATACCTTGAAAAAGAAAAATTATAACAGACAAAAATGTTGGAAAAATCTTATTCACATCATCAGTCACATTTATAGGTTTCTTTTTGGTCAATTTTCCCATTGGTAATCGAATATTAAACTTTTATTAAGTCATTAGTTGAACGAAAAAATATTTTGCAATTTTTTATAAACACGATGTATTTTCTAACGATAAAACTACGTACAATAGCCTCTATTATATTTCATGTGTTAACATTAAACAAGAAAATACTGTTGGACATACCTTTACTCCTGGTTTACTTGACAAAACTTCTTAAAAAGAACTCACTGACCATATAAAAATGTTAATAAAAGGTCTTAGACATGGAAAATCAACCAAGACTGGAAACACATCTTGTCCCAGTCCTGAAAAAGCGTGTACGCTAATAAAGTGAAGGATGAAAGTAACATTAAAAGATAAATATCGTGATTTTTATTTAATTAAAATTTATACTCATTAAAATTTTTAGAATTTCTTAGTTTAATTCTATTTGTAACAATATCATTATTATATTTATATCTTAGAACTGAGTTTAAATTCTACATTAAGAAATCCAATTTATTCACTAAAGGAAAAATATTTCGGAATCATAATTCTGTCTTTTATACTTTAACATTACAGTCGGCAAAGGTGAATTTGATATTCCCTACCTATACAGAATTCTTTACTTTATCGAAATTCAAACAAAATACATAGCAGGTGACAAATAATGACCTCCATACAATATCTCATAGGTTGCACATGTAACAAAAAACCTTAATGACTATTTTATATATACAAACTTGCATCTTTTGGAATTTTTTTTTTCTTTTTTGCAAAATTATTTTCTACAGCTAGAGGATCATTTTTCGATGGCCCACAGCTAATTTCTTTTAGGTGGCCAGTATCTATCGATACAACCTGACCAGCATACGCTATACTGGTCCAGCATAAACTATACCCAGTCTCTTTCTTTACTCCTTACAAAAAAAATTAACAGTTGTTAAGAACATCATGCAGCAGCACTAATTAAAAATACAATAAGACAATATCAACTTGTGCTGAAATATTCAAGAAGTAGTGTACATCAGGTGTGAATAATTAAAAATTCCAAAGAACTTTTGGAAAATTTGAAATAACAAAATCAAAAGCATAAAAAATTACGACTTTTCAGCTTTATCTACAACAATTCACCACGACATTATAAAGTCCAGGCATCGTGATGACTTAAACTTTTCGATCGTCAGCTTCCCTGACTTTTGCAGCAATATACATGTATCTTCATCATCACCTGCATACCTCAGTTGATTCGATACGCAAGAGCATGTTCTACGTATGAACAATTTCTAAAACGAGGTAAATTATTGACAAACAAGTTGATGAAACAAGAATATCAGCAGTTTCGTTTAAAGTCATCATCTCGTACGTTTTATGGTCGATACAATGACCTTGTAACCAAATATAATTTATCACTGAGTCAAATGCTGACTGACTTTTTTCATACCAATTGTTAGTCCATTATTTATACACTGAATTGACGACGGATTTTTTCCGTTATTTCCTGATCGTGACAAGGAGCACACGGCGGCTGTGACCGGTCGGCAGGGGATGCTCACTCCTCCATGGCACCTGATCCCACCTCTGATGTTTTGGGGGTCCGTGTTTGCTCTGCTCTTATTTTGTATTGTTTTATGGACTTTGAGATTGAATACTGTTCGTTATCTCCATATCCTTCATGCAAAGCTGCTTTCTTTTTTTAATGAAAATGTAACTCGTGAATTTACTTACGTTGTCATTGGTCATTTGCAAAATTATTTTGTTAGAAAAATTCTGATTGTATACACTAGTACTCTAAAGTTGATATTCAAAAGATGCTTAAGTTGCTGTTGACAATATATTTGTGGATTTTGGAAACCTAGTGAACTTGAAATAAAAGATACCACAGAGTCTGACGCATCTATTTCATATTTAGATATTTTACTTGAAAAAGACGTTAATGGTTATCTAACTACTAAGCTTTATGATAAACGTGATCTTCAACTTAATTCCCTTACTCAGCAATATACATTCATACCTGCATACGGGGTTTATATCTTTCAAGTTGATTCAAGCTCTTCGTATGAAAAATTTCTAAAACGAGGTAAATTATTGACAAATTGCTGAACTAGAATGTCAGCAGTCTTGTTTAAAATCATCTTTTCGTAAGTTCTATGGTGTCGATACAATGACCTTGTCAGCAAATACAATTTACCATTAAGTCAAATGCTGACTGACTGTTTTCATACAAATTGTAATGCCATTAACACACTGAATTGTCAACGGATTTTTCGCTATTTCCCGATCATGACAAGGAGCAAGCGGTGGACGTGACCGGTCTGCATGAGATGCTCTCTCCTACATGACAACTGATCCTACCTCTGAATTTATGGAGTTCCGTGTTTGCTCTGCTCCAATTCTTTTTATCTTGAATACTGTGTATTATCTCCATATATTTCATAATATATATGAACATCTTAAGAACAACTAATAGTGATAAAGATATTATATATATTATTTATTATACTTTAAACACTGTGCTACAGCATTATACGTATGTACATTTTTCATAATACAAATATAAGTATTTAATGATATTTTGGATTTTAAGTGGTACCACTGACATTTGGTACGAAATAGGTTTTGAAATATTTAAAAAGTTCTTTGAAGATTTTGAGAACAATATCTGATTTACACTACATCTGAAATATGCTGTAGTACAGTGTTTAAAGCATATTAAAAATATTCATCTTAATTTGTAATTATCTTTTTTTGTTCATCCCCCTGCATTGATTAACCCAATGTTGATAGCAGTGAGGAATCTTTAAAATATCTGGGAACATGAGTTTAAAAAAATATAACTTTTCTGTGAATTTTGAAAATTGAGAAACATTTTGTCTCAGAGCGGGGGGTTGTCCACGTCTTGTACGCCCTCTTTCTTTGACCAAAAAGTCGATATTTGTCATTGTCATTAGCATTCCTATTTTTTGTATTTCAAGAAATTGTTTTCTCCCTCAATTTTATATTTTATAAGTAAATAAAATGGGTATGACTTTACAGCACTTTATACAGCCGCTCCTCGTGGTAAATAGAAAATCCTAGGATTTTGGATGTATGATACGCCACTATCTGGAAGTGTACAGTATGCCTTAAATTGTTTTCAAAGGTCTCACAATGAGATCTATCAGATAGCAGAGCTCTGCAAACTTTACTTTCTTCAAAATTTTTCTATATGCATATATACTGCAGCGTTGTAAGGAACGTGAAAATTACTCCGGAGATCGTTCATATACTTTATTTTCATGAAATTTTGATTCAATTTCTTTGGTGATATTTTCACCATAAATGGTCCTTTCTTTGGATGTATACATGTTCATGTTTTATCAAAACTTTTGAAAGAAGAAACTAATAAACATGTTTGGAGCCCTTGCTTTTCTTTACAATAATAGGACTACAGCTTTCCCCCATCACTCTCTGATTCAAAACAATATTGACCTATGTTTGGCCATCCATCATGCAAGATTATCAAATCGTTTTTTGTTTAGGTAAAATCAAATGTCTTTGAAAAGACTATTTGTATGTTTATTTTTTTTTTCTCTTAGGCTTTAGTAAGGGAATAAGGAACATATCTGATAGAAATATTAGATTCAACTCTGTTTGTGATGATGAAATTTTTAGTGTCTTAGCACTATCTGTTGATGTAAATATGTAATTTTCAGATATTATGTTGCCCACAGAATGGAATTTTTTTGATACGCCTGCAGATTTCTATCGACCATCTCCAATGCTACATTTAAATTAATTTAAATTAAAATAAAAAAAAAGACTATACCAGGGTATATTTTTTTTCAAATAAAAATCACATTTTTGATATGTTTTCTTCTTAATTATTTTGCAAACTAAGTTTTACTCTCACTCTCAGTTTCATCTTCTTGGCAGAGATAATTCTTAAACAGATTTTTCAACTCGATGTATACTGACCATGCTTACTTAAATTTCTTTGCGAGTACATGGTCATAATCATGGGTTTTTCAGTGATTAGTTTAGTTGTTTAAACCTTTTCAACAACTTTGAAAAAATAAAAAATTCATTTAAACATCTCTACATTTATTATGAAAAACTGTATATCGCATTTAATATTTATATGTCGACTCGATATAAGTTATCCGTGAACTTATTATAGAAGATATCTCAGAGTCTGCCACAACTAAGATATTTGTCTTTTCATTGAATTATTCCGCTACAACCTGCATATGGCGTTTTGTCTCCCAAGTTTTTCGCTACTCTGAATGTGCTCTGAATACAATCAATTTTAATACCATAGTAGGCCACTCACACATAAGTTGATGTCACAAGAATTTGAACAACCTTGTTAAAGTCAGTATTTCGTTAATTTTATTATCTTTATGATGGCCTTTAAGCAAAAATGACTTGTCACTAGGCTGTACTTACTGTACTTTGGTTGAAATTGTTAGGTCTTTGTTTTTAAACATAGTAGTTTGACTACGGAATGTTTCGTCTACTTGATTAACACAAAAGGCTCACAGCGAGTGTGAACGGTAAACAGGAGATGCTTACTCCTCCGAGGCACCAGATCCCACCTCTGGAATCTCTGAGGGCTCCTGTCTATGTCCTCTTCACAGAGAGGTATTGTTTACAATTTTTTTTATATCAATCACTGTTTGATATCATCATGTTTTCATTCTTAGATAAAAGCAATAGGCATTAGAGATCAGAAACCTCAGACTGAGTACTTCTGCATCAAAATCTGACCCTCCTTCCCCATCTAACCGTCCTCAACAACCCTTTATTTTTTTTTAATGTTAATTTTAATCATTCCTATTCCCATGTCCATTTTTGGGGTCTTGATAAAAAGGTCATTATCAAGAACATGGGATATACGAAATGCTGACCTTAATGAGGTTGTTGAAATTCCCTGAAATATCCACTTATTTGTTGTTTTCAGAGAATGATCTTGAGTATCGATTAAATTGAGAGTTGTAAAAAGCATTATTATACAGGCGATAGCAGGATATTGCTACCCAAATGACGTTGAAGTCATTATGGTTTGTCATTCTATTAAGTTCTTATTGGTTGAGGGCTGTGTAGGGGGCACATTGTTAAATAACTTTGCTTACTTTGAATGAAACTGCACTCTGGCCTAAATGGTACAAAATTTATTAATATCAGTCTGTTAAATCTTCCAATCAAATCCGGAACGGGTGTGGATATTGCAAAATAGCTGATTCATCGTTTCTTGGTCTATCGTTGTAGAAGACTGGCCACCCATATTTGATAACCCTGATGACATTGGAATTTCAGACAGGCGAAAGAACCATGTTTAAACTTTTACAAGGTCGATGCCCCGTGTTTCCATGCGTGATCGATTTTAGATACAATAATTAATGACAAAACATTGGCAGACTTTGGTCCGTTGATGTAAATCCCACGGATGCATGGCCCAAAATATGGAGAAAATAAAACGTTGTTTCATCATATCAAAAATCAAATAAGATTTGAACCTAATTTGAAACCTAATTTTGGTTTCTTAAACATTCAGTTTGTATTCTGATACACATTGTTTGTATTAAATTCCTTCCTATGGTGTGAACTTATCAAGAAACAAAATGTCTAGTGTCCAACTTGAGATATATGTGTACATGTAGTTTTTATTTTTTAAATAGTATTAGCATACAAGTGATAAAAAAAAATTATAGTGGATATTTAAAAAAAAAAACACTTGCCAAAAGAGCCATATAAAAAGAGAACATCAATTTAAACATTGAAAAAAAAGACTGTCCTGAATATGTTAAGTCGCTATATGCCGTTAAAATTTATTTCAAATTGTACAATATTTTTTTTCTAAATTTAACTGCATAACAATATTTTAGGCTTTAAAAAGTTAAGATACTTTTAAGTCAGAAAAAGGACTTAGAAACATTGCAACAAATCCATTCATTCTGAAACACGATCTGCAATTTACAAATTAATACTCGTAGATAACAGCATATCTTAATGGAGTAAAAATCTTTTTTTTATCCTCTGGGTATCAAAGGATACACTCTGTTTCAAGGGAGCGATAATCTCTTTGAACCGATTACCTGTGATTTCAATGGAGTCCCTCCCCAGCAGAGGGGCGAAATCAGCGATGCGTGGCGACTTTTGCAGTGGGTATAGATGTTTCGGCATACCAAAATAGGTGTCTCACAATCGGTGATTTTGATCCTACACGAAGACTAAAGGGTTTACTTAGTGCGACGGTTGGGACTTCCTTACAAATGTTTGTCTGGAAGTGGGCCAGCGAACACATAGTGACAGACAAGAAATATCATCCACAGATAGCTCTATTATGCTTCACACATTTTGAAAAATACTATCGTAAGGATCAGTGGTCGAAGGTTATGCAATAAACAACTGCTAAAACAATCAAGTTTTTTTTCCTCTGAGTTTGTTGTAAAAGACATAATTTGGTAAGATATTTAAGAAATGTAAATTAGTGGCAGAACGCAGCTGCTGACAGCATTTATAGAAGTTTTCCTTTGTAGCGACCTAATACATTTGTTGCTATTTGCAATTGGTTGACTTTGAGTCGTGCAAGTCCTTTTAAGTTAGTAAATGGATGATTAAGGAAGTGTTATGGATAAGATTAGGTCATCAAATTATGATTATATACAAACCCTACTAAAGGGTGTTAAGAAAGTTCGTTCACCTTTTCTCTTTCATTTTCGAAAAGAAATACAATGAGAATATATCTTTAAGTTTGTGATATTTCATGTTTACAGAGTCCATTCTTGCTACTGATAAGGTTTTAACTGAGTTTGGTTAAAACAAATATGGGAGGGCAGTATTGAAACAGATGATGTCTATGCAGAAAAATCAGGAATGCAGCATGGTTGTGAAATATCTTAAGCACACAGGTCAATATATCCTTTCAAATACCTATGCAATCTTTATCAAGTCAGCATAGAATTCCGATATGACAAAACGTTTCTTTTAGAAAAGTAACTTATCTCTCTTTTACCTACCCTTATAAGTTTTATATAATGCAAGATATCATAAGCTGTGAAGAAACAAACATACTCCAAAATTTCCACACAAAATGACCAGCACTTCTGACATTTGGATGTTTTAAAGATGATTATGTATATTTCCATATGGAAAAAATCCTATAATTTCCTGTTAAACGTAATTGCTTTAAATCGAAAGCACAATCTTGTGATTATGTCAGACTGGAAAATTTATCTTTTCAGTTAAATACTACTTTGAAATTTTCAAAAATATTTCATTATGGAACGAACTTTCTTAACACCCCTTAGATATTGTAGATAACTATTTTCGCGAAAAAATTTCGCGAAGACATGGTTTCTTTTGTATATAATTCTGTATAAATCTCATACGGATATAAGCGAGAATTAATTTTCGCAAGCAGGCAGAATCGCGTAGTTATGCAAAAAATATGTTCTTTTGAATAAAAGTGTTTTACACTAGATAATTTAAGATTTTTTTTCTTTTACTGAAAAAAAGGATATGAACACGGATGACAGATTTATTGATAATTAAAGAGGGTCAGTAAAAAAATTAATCACAAGGTTCACACGAGTCTCCTTGCATTCACTTAAAAAACAGTAGAAAAAAATTGTGATGTCTTCATGTTAAAAAGACACATTTTATCTTTTTTAAAGCCTATATTTAGAGATTATTCCTGCTAATCTTTGAGGATTTTTTTAAGGCAGGGGTTATTCCTGAACAAAATTTATCATTACTATAAAATAGGATGCCTGTATTATTTATTACACATCATATCGAGGAGCATTGAGTGCTTAAAACAAGACCAAAAACAAAATAAGCTGATTTACATTCAAGATTCCAATTATATTTATAAACTTAGTTTGCTGAAAAATCGGTTATGGAACACACACCCTTAAACTGTTCTTTTTAAAACACGATTTAAACAAAAGTGGCTTATCGCTGCATGTTGAACGATCTGAACAAAGGGGGTAAAACGCCCAAGCGTTTGCCTTCTCTCCTGCAAAGCGGACATAGATAAATCTTTTATTTGTTTTTATATGCAAACAAGTTCTCTTACGTCAAACATCAGCTTGTAATTCTTACAAACATTGAAGAAACCAGCGGTATACTGAAGTTTACAAAAAATTAATAAATTTACTCCAATATGGTCTGCAAATATATTCATACAATCCAATATGGTTTAAAATTTATTGAAATTAAATATATGGAGATAACAAATAGTATACAAGCGCAAATGTCCATTAAACAATACAAAATTGGAGCAGAGCAAACACAGACATTATAGGTGGGATCAGGTGCTATGGAGGAGTGAGTTTCCCGAGTCGACCAGTCACCACCTGCGTGTGTTCCTTAGTTGCAATGATCAGGAAATAACGGGAAAATCTGTCGACAATTCAGTGTGTACATAATTGCCCACAATCAGTATGAAAAACGCCAGTCAGCATTTGAATTAATGATAAATTGTTTGTGCTGATAATGTCATTGTATCGACCACAGAACTTACGAAATGATGACTTTAAACGAGACTGATGATATTCTTACTTCAGCAACTTGTTTGTCCGGCAATAATTTACCTCGTTCAAGAAATTACTCATAGTTAGAGCATGCTCTTGCGTATAGAACCTCGTGCTTGTCGACATAGATAATTAAGTTGCATGTCAACAAACACAAGTCTATTTTAATTGCTTTTTTTTTGTTTTGTCAAAATAAATTAGTTTTTATCTCGCATGTCAATGAAAACAAGTTGCATTATACATACTTATTAATTATAAATGAGTTTTATCTCGCATTTTCATAATTATTTTTTAAACTATAAATGGCGTATCTGAGCTAAAAAAAAAAATAAAATGTAAAAGATTAAATGTAGATTTACATGATTGTTCAAATTAAAATTTTCACCGAATTGAATATCTGTCTATGAAACGCAATTGATTTACATTGTGTAATTTACAGGAAAGTCCTACAAGTATCTTTATATAAACAAAACAAATAGAAAGATCTTATTAATTTTACTAAGTCTGAACTCATCAAAAATAGGCCATACGAAATATGCTATCATACTGGGTAATAGAAATAAAATAATATCAACACATGAATGTCAATGATGGTTTTGTCCTATTTTCATATACATGTACAACTAGGCCACAAATTTTGACATTTTGAAATTTTGGCGATTTCATGAATTTTAACCAATTTAATAATAAATACATGTTAAATACAAATTTCGTGGAATATACCGGATTATTATCAGCAATCCCTAAACATTGGAAGCAAATAATTAGAAATCATCAAGAGTTGAATGAAATTAAAAGTGAAAATATTTTAAAACTTCAAAGAAATGTTAAAGTCACAAAATACTTTTATCATTTCTTTGTTGAAAAGATGGCAGAGTCCCCTTCAATGACTTTAAGAAAATGGGAGGAAAAACTTTCAATGCATATTCCTGAAAATAAATGGAAAAATTCATTCTCTTTACCCTATTTAATAACAGAAGACACTAAACTCCGATGCTTTCAGTTCAAGCTTTTACATCAAATATTTTTTTACAAATAGCAAACTTATGAAATGTAAATTAGCTGAAACAGAACTTTGTTCCTTTTGTCATGATACTAAAGAAACAATTATCCATCTAATATGTTCACTGAAAGAAATACCTAGTTGATTGAACTAGTGTGCCTAGTAAAGCGTTCTTCGTGATTAGTGTTCACTTTGTTTACTAACTAAGATTGTAAAAAGTGGAGTGGTGGTCGTATAGATACTAAGACACCTAGTGAAAGTTACTTATAAATTCTTAGATTTACTAATGTTATCTAGTGAATCTACCCAATTCCTAGTAAAACTACTTTTGAGGTAGTGATTGTATGGACAGTAAATTTACTAGTCTTCCCAGTGACTTTCACTAGTTTATTTTTTTCAGTGTTTGTGTCCTTTTTCAATTACGTTATGGTCTAAATTAAGAGATAAACTTCGTAACACTTGTGGTTATATAATTGAATTTACACCTGAAGAAATAATATTTGGATATAATAGTTGTAGTAAAACTGCTTTCAGATCTTGAATAATTATTCTAATTGCAAAGCAATATATAATGCATTGTAAATGGACAAATATAACGCCCTCTTTTCTTGCTTTTTTGGAAGTACTTAAATATTATAAAACTATAGAGCTTTTTTCCTCCTTTTCTCTTTCTTATAAAAAAGCAAACATGATAAAGCAAAGTTGGGATTTTTTAAAAACATTTCTCAGTCAGTGAAGATAAAATACAGAAAAGTAATAAATATTATTGTACATTTTTTTTTAAAAAATTGTTCAATGTAAGCACTTTATGTCTATTGTATAAATATTTGCATTTTTCCACTATATTGTAACTTTGTAATGTTTGTATGATGCATGTTATGACAGAAATAAAAAATATGAATGACCAAAAAAAAAAAAAATTGACAATTTTCCACAGAAGAATATATGTTGTCACGATTTTTTTGTTTTGTTATTCTATAAAACTTTTTCTCTAAGGCATTTTTTTTTTTGCGGTTTACTCGGAAGGGGGGGGGGCAAGGGACGAGAAAATACATGATCTTCAAAACTTCCGTAAAATTTCTAGTAAAACAACATCTGTCAATTTTTTTCTCATGTCAATAGATATTGAAGTAGGGTAGAGTTTAAGATTTAACAAACATTGTGTGTAAGATTTGATTATAAATCTTTTTTTTTTTTTTTTTGTTTGTTTATTTACACTCAGACCATACAATGGTATATGAGGTACATGAACATATTTACATAATTATATACAAAATACAAAGTCAAGCGAGGAAGAGTAGTATCAATTAAATAGTTACTAAAAGCAGGCCAATATCTTTTTAGCTAATAAAGACAGTTTAAACAGTGAATCAACATTTGTGATGGACATAATTTTCTCAAATTTATAAGTATTTATATGACGACAATACTTCTTATCAATAAGTTTTACCCGTAAAGACAAAAAATATGGACACTCCATTATATAGTGAAATTCATCCCCCAAAGTATTTTTGTTACATAGATTACATAATCTTAAAGATCTATCAGTATTAGTCCATCTAATTCTACTGGGAGTTTGTGGTTACAAGTTCTAAATTTTGTTAATACAATTCTTAAGTCTTTTGGGAGTTTACTTAAATAAATTTCTCGTCCAAAATTGTTTTTGAAAATCCTGTAATTTAAACATTTAGGTGAATTTTCTATGTTCATATGCCAGTCTTGTAAAAATTGATTTAACAACGTTTCTTTCACAATAGATTTTAACCATGTAACACTAATGAAGTTTTGATTTATCCACACATAAGACAGGCCACAGGAATTCAAGATATCCCTTATACATTTCAACCATGGGTGCATAAATGATCCGTCAGAAAATTGCTTATAAAGAAAGTAATACATTATGTATGTCAGCTTACTCTCATGTGACATCAAAAGTTTAGCCCAGTAAGTAATCATTCGTACCTTTATACGTATTATTAAAGGATATCGCCCAGTTTCCCCATACACCATACAATTTGGGGTACTGGACTTAACATGCAAAACAAATTTCAAAAATTTTAAGTGTACCTTTTCTAAAATATCTATGTTTTCGTAGCCCCAAACTTCACACCCGTACAACAAAATCGGGCTTATAACTTTGTCAAAAAGATCTATTTGACAATCTACTGGCAAGTTAAAATACCTAATCTTTCTAAGTACTCCATACATTGCTTTTGAAGCTTGTTTAGTTAAGTGTGTTTTGGCACTTTTGAAAAAACCACTACGGGACATGATAACACCTAAGTATTTAAATTCGTTCACAATTTCAATTGGTGCTTCTCTGTACAAAAATATGTTTTTAGGGATCCTTCCCCTAGAAAAAATTACTATCTTAGTCTTGTCTGTATTTACTTGAAGTTTCCAGTGGTCACAATAATCAGAAAAAATATTCAACGCTCTTTGTAAGTCCTCAGGGTTATCAGATATTAAAACTGTGTCGTCGGCATAGAAAAGTATAAATAATTTAAACATAATCTGCATTTCATTTTCTATTTTCTCACTTAAGCTCTTAATCCCATCAATATTATTCTGCAGTAAATAATTTTCTAAATCATTAATATACAAATTAAAAAGAAATGGGGATAAATTTTCCCCCTGCCTTACCCCAAGATTACACATGAAAAACTCTGAGGTATTTTGGTCAATACATATCATCGATTTTATACCACTATACATATTTTTGATAAATCTTAGACATTTACCATCTATCCCACTTTTTAACACTTTTGACCACAAACCAGATCGCCATACCGTATCAAAGGCTTGCTTAAAATCAATAAATGCACAATAAAGTTTTTTCTTACTAAACAAGACAAATTTACACATAAAATCTAATATCAATATATTATCTATTGTACCATATCCTTTTCTAAAGCCAGTTTGAGCTTCAGTAATCAGTTCAAATTCATCAGCAAAAGTATTCAGACGCTCACATAAAATGCTGGTAAAAACTTTTCCTAAACAGCTAAGCAATGTTATTGGTCTGTAGTTTTCAGGAAGAGTTGGGTCACCCTTGTTTTTATATATTGGCTTAACGATACCTATGAGCCATTCTTCAGGTACATAACCAGTATCAAAAATCACATTGAAAATATCAACATAAAGTGGCAAAAAACTTGATATGGTTGTTCTTATAAATTCGTTACAGATTTGATCATATCCTGGAGCTTTATTATTTTTTAGTTTGTTCACTGCTTGCAAAATTTCTTCTGCAGAGATCTGATAATTTAAAGGAGAGTTATTATCGAGATTAACATTATAATTATCATCCTCTTCATCATCTTTAGATTCATTAATTTTTTTCAAAAAATCGTACATTGATTTGATATCGACTTCCGTTTTACATTTAGTCTTCGAGTTATTTAAAATTCTCCAATATTCCTTAATATTACTTTTCTGTAGATTTTCTAATTTTGAAGTTATAGATAAAGTATGTTCTTTTATACATCTATCCATTGTTTTCTTGTACTCTTTACTTGTGATCTTAAGATTTTCTGAGTTTTCCAGAGTTTTATGTTTGTTGTGAAGGCGTTTAGCCAAATGAAATTTTCTTCTTGCAGTCCTACATGATGCATTGTACCATGGTCTATTTACATTTTGGCTACTATTTAATTTTGGTTTGTTTTTAACATCTAATGTAATTTCCGCTGAAGATAGGAATAAACTACATAATTTGCTAGAGATGTTATTGATATCGTTATTTTGAACAGTATCAAGATTTTCTCTTAGTTGTAAAATTTCATCATGTAATTCTTTCAATTTCTCGATATCAATATTTTCTTTGAATTGTTCAGATTTTTCCGGATTCCATAAATACTGCTTTTTATTGTTTTGGTTACACGGTTGATCGGTTGAGCGGGTCTCTGCCTTTAGGCTTTCTAGTTCAAATGTTATTGGACAATGAACATCGGAATATAAGTTACAAAAATCGTGGACGTTAAAATTTTTAAGGAGTCTAAACATAAATACACTACATATTACATAATCTACTGTGCTTCTACTTCTACACGTGAGTTTATCTTCACCGGCTCTGCCGTTTGCAATAAATAAATTGTTATTCTGACAAAATTCAATGCATTTATATCCATAGTTATTGCAAGTAGTATCTACAGGTACACGATTAAGTTTAATATTTGTGTCACATAAAATGCTACCATGTGTTATAGCTTGTCTTGTTTCTTCATCCCAATTATTATGGTCGGCCAAAAATTCATCGATATTTACATAGTCTTGCAATTTACCCACACGGGCATTAAAATCACCTAATAAACATGTATAATCAGTGTCATGTGAGAGATTAAACAATTCTCTCTCTATTTCTAGAAAACAATCTTTTGATGCATATTTTGTATTTTCAGGGGGTATATATACAGCTCCAAATAATATGTCATTTGGTAGATTAAACAAACTTTTGGCAAGTGAAAACCAGTAAACATATGGGCAACGTGTATTATGTACAGTAAAAAATTTAACAAAATCTACTTTGACGGCTAAAACTATCCCGCCAGATTTAACCTTTGCTACATCAAATCTATTTTTCATGTAAGTATAATATCCTGGTATATTAATATCGTCAGTATTATCTGTTTTTGTTTCGGTTAAACACAAGATGTCATATTCCGAGATAAAGTTTAAAAATTCAGGGTACTGTAGTTTACGCCTGAGCCCGCACACATTTAATGTCAGTAATTTTAGTCGGCGCGGAGACTGCTCTTCCTCGTGCCCCTAGCCGTCGCGATCTGGAGTTGACGTTTGGCGCGGTCTTTTGTTGGCCTGTCGGTCAGTGTTGATCCTGTTCTGCTTCCCCTGATTGGTCACGAATCGATTAGCCTGATCAGGCGGTGGAATGTACACTTTGCCGTCTACGTATAAAGTGTCCCGAACAAGCTTGACTTTTTTGTGATCCTTCCTGGCTTGTCGGATGACGGGATATAACTTCTTCCTTTTTTCTTCGATCTCTGGGGGGTACTGTACTCTTCAACCTGTAGATTTACAATGATGAGTGATTGTGTTCCGCCGTGTGAATGGTTAGCATTTTTGATGTCCATGATAATGGTATTTAAGTAATTTTATCGCGACTTTTCTGTTTAAATGTTCCGAAATAATCGCTTGATGTTGAAAGAAACTAAATCCGCTTGTAAACAAACAGCTCTGAATTGTTTTATGGTTTATTCTAGGCCACAGTTCATCTCAAAAAATACGCACACCCTTGGGAGATAAGTTGTAAAACAATCATTATAATTAGAATAAACCTTGCACAACATTAGAACACCTAACATGGCCCCTGATTTCAATAAAATTTAACAGCAATTTCCAAAAATACTGAAATTTTGACAGGCCTCTCTCAGGGAGAAAACTTCAAGGATTTCTAATATAAAAGAACTCAGGGAAAAAATTACAAGTCCTAAGTTTGAGCATTTTCTCCAATAATCGATGTATAAAACATTTAGTGTCGTGGTAGGGGAGCGCATGGATGTTCAATCTACATTACATGGATAACGAGCAAAAATCCTCTATTACTAACAACAAGAAAATTGATTAATTCCGCACCAAGGTCTACTTGACTGGCACCTGACGAAATGACTTCAGTTTAAATACATGCGAAGTGTAGCTGTGTGCACGTTCACACAAAGTTCCATCCAAACTTCACTGAATGACTATTATCCGTTTTCTAATGACTCAAAAATTAATTACACATACTTCATAACGGTCTACCATACAACATAAATGTTGTATCATGAATTCCTGCCAACGTGGTGCTATTGTCCAGATTATTCAGAAATATACCACTATTCTGACGTGCAGAAAAGAACAGAAGGGAAAAATCGTATTCAACCAAAATTTACAGCTAAAAAAATATATTTCTAACTTATTAAAAAACTTTCATAAATTTTCCAACAACACATATATTTTGCCATAATGCAATCTTTATTCTCACTAACAATATAGACACAAATTCATATGCACAAATATATTTTTACACTTTAACAAAAACGTTAACAATATCATAATTTTTTATATTATATTTTGTTACATTTTTACATGAATTGCACATTGTTTGCCCAAATACATTTTCATAATAATCATTAAAAAGGATACCTATGAAAGTTCCTTTAAAAGATAAATAACCATATATATATAAATACCCTCAGTGCAGCAATTCTCTCAGAAATTAAATTAAAAAACACAACATAATGAAATGTATCAGTATATATCATAATTTGTACACAAGCATTATCAGAGAGTAAGTTATCAAATGTACTAGATGATGAAATACCCAATATTTTTTTAGACTTGTGACTCAACTTTAATTTTCTTGTACAGTGAAAACTGTCTAATCTAGCACTTGTACAATACATTTCACTGTAAATTCCGATATCTATTTCTCTTCACATTTTACTATTTTCAAAGTTCTTTGCACTATACAATCTAACAAAAAACATTGTCTCCTTATGCATATTTAATCAAACAGATTTTACTCACAGGCACTTGATGTTTTTAACATTTCTGTTTCACTGTAAACTCCACTCTTTATTTCCTCTTCACATTTTACTATTTTCCATGTTCTTTGCACTTTACAATCTAACAAAAACATTGTCTCCTAAGTCCTCATGCATGTCTCTTCAAACAAGTTTCACTATACATGTATATGTAGAGTGTACCCTCACGGCTTGACTCAAGATCTTTACTCTTCAACCCATAAACCTTACATCAATAGAAAAATAGTATGAGTTGAATTCTACAAAAATTCTTTCACCAATTACGCTCTGCTTTATACATGCCAAATATAAATTTAAAGAATACTCTTATTGGTTTAACTTAAATTTCTATAAGCTATTAGATTAAAGAACATCAACTCCAACAAAATTCTCCAAGAATTTCTGATAATAAAATATGTGTGCTAGTAATTTTATTTAACAATTTAACCAAATTGGTCAACGTATTATTTAATTTACCAGTAAAAAGCTCATATTTAGCACAATTTGGAAAAATTAATTTCTAAACACATTTGGTTTTGATCTGAAAATTTCTATACACACCTTTTAAATAGCAGTTATTGGTCAGTGTTTGTAATAAATAGAGATCTTGTTAACTTAACAATACACACACATATATAATGTAGATGTTTACTCTATTACATTAATCATACAATTAAATTTGCAAAGCTTAACTGTTTTGTAATAATCCGCAGTACAAGTTGCTAAATATAGAAAGGGATCTACATACAGTTCCAAGATAAGATAACCATCACACTGTTATTTCATGGAATGCCATAGGAAATATCACAGAAAACAGTTTTGTCATTCTTCACTAAATTAACAAATGCATGTACAGATTGTCACCATTTCATCAGTTCAATTCATGTCATTCTTAACTGAGTAGAATAAAATATGAATATTTAAAATACCATATTATCATGAGAGTTTTGACATAGAAATATCTGTTCATAAAGAACTGATTAAATTTTTTTCTATATAAGAAAGAAGCATGCATGTAGATACTGGATGTCACAATATTATTACACACTACATTTAGAATAATGCCATGATTTTTTAATACAGATCTTTAATGGTCAGTTTACTTTGTGACCTTTAAAACCAACTCCTTTTGGCAAAGTCTTTCCTTTTTGATCAGATTTTTCTCTTCCTTTTTGTAACCTTTATCAAATTCTCTGGATCTCAAACAGTTTTACATTTGTATCATACCATATTGGTGGATCAACATTTCTGCAAAAGGAAAATACTCTTTATTAAACTCATGAAGTTTAAATAGTATCTGTCTGTAGCTTTATGAAATATCTTTTGATTTTGCCACTTTCACCCATCCCTTTACTTTGAGAATTTCATTGCAAGTGGGAACAATTTTTTAGTATGATATTTTGACAAATACTTTATAAGAAAATATTAGAGACACACAAATTTAGTATTTTATCCCCCCAAAATTGGTATATATATATTTTTAGTGAGAAGTAATTTTAGTGATTTTATAATTAGAGAAATTTCCATAATAACCAATATGGAATAAATTGTTTGCGATAGTATTATACTTCTGTTAAATTGTTTCCTATATAAAGTTCAGAAGGTAAAATAACTATCCATGCATAGCAAAGCTATACCCCGGAAGTTTTTGCTAAAAATTGTCATGCAATTATTGTTTTGATTTCCAGCAAGAAATCTTTAAACTGATGATGTTAATTTTTATGATTTCAGAATTATCTTTCTCCAAAAAAATTCAAACCTCAGAAATTATATTAGCCTATACATCAGTATAATAAAACGCTTATCCACTGGTTGTGGGTGGGGTAGCTCTTTTAAAACCCTTGAAGGAACTATTCCCCTGCAAGCCCTAAATAGTTCATTCTTTGACCTATATACAACCAGTATATCATATTTTAATTAATTTTAGCATCTCAAACCCAGTGTTGCCAAATTTCCTTGCAAAAACTTTATACATGTAAATAGAAATTTGTCCAATTTGCCATGTCACATAAAGATATTAGTGATTGTTGACACTGACCTGAGATAGATGACTCCCCACAAGTAGGTACGGAACCACATGGTGGTGCCACTGTTTGCCTGGTACTTCCTTATTAGGATGGGGTGGGGAACTGGGAGTAGTCCCACCAATGTTCCATGCTGGAGAAACTTCAGTATCTCACTCTCATCTGTCAATCCTCTGTAACACAAAAAGAAGATAAAGGTGTAACCAACAGGTATGATTATGTAATACCAACACATATACCAACTATTATCAGGTTCTTTTATTTGCATTCACTATCAATCCACAGTGATTATCTTTCACAACTGAAGAAACATATTCTACAAATGCAAAGCAAAATAATTGGTTTGCATCATTTTCATTATAATGCTATTTGCACGCAAAGAAAAGTTATGCAAATGAATTTCATGAATATAAAATTCTAACAAGTTTTTCAAAATTGATCAATGTTAAATTAAATTATGTTAAACTGTAAAGCATATAGTATATAAACTCACTTGTCAATACAGATCTTCTCTACTTGTGGTACAAGCACCTGCAGCATTCTCATAATGGTCTGGAGAGGCAGCTTCTGTTTCCAAGACTGGACCTACAATTAGAACAATTTATCTATGGTGAATACAAAAGCTTTCCACTCACACATATTAAAAATAATAATTTTTATAAACTTGCAGATATACATTCAGACATTGAGACATTTGATATACATGTATTTCTCCAATTGTCTTTTCTTTCAACATTATACTGGTACATAATTTTCAGAAAGATAAATGCATAGTGTATCAATAAATTTCAAAATGCCAAACAGAAGAACCCAAAAAATGCATGCGAAATGTACTTTCTGAATTGTTAAAAACGATCAATAATATAGAATGAAAAAATGAATCTTTCTGTAAATACCAATTGGGATGCAAATACCTCTCCCATAAATTCAAATTTCTCTTGATCCATTATTACTTTACTTTGAAGTAAAAATATTCTAAAAGCACACTAATATAAAACAAAGGAATTAATTAATTTTGCACTTTATGGTTTTACATTTATATAAACCCAAACAACTTAATAAAGCTTAAAGTAAGGGAAATTTAGCTTTCTTTATGTGTATATAGCCTACCCATTCAGGTGTGGCCACCCAGGATCCCCCAGAACTTGATGTGGAGGATGTTCTGGCAAGTGGGGGCCGGGCTGCTGTCTCTGACCCAGTGGGACTGGCTGGTGGGGAATTCTGGATAAAAATAATTCTTCTTGGTGAATTTAAAAAATATTTAATACTCTATTACATTTATATTTAAATTCAGAGGCTACAAAGTAAATAATCAGGATATATTGTAACCATCCTACGCTTCAATAATTAATTTTAAAACATTTATTATATATCTTTTATCATTAACTTCTTAAATGGCCATGGATCTTAAATTCTTACAACTGTTACTATAATTATTACTAACAGGAACAGATCTGGATGACTTTGTCTTGGGATTTTTGTGTTCAGGGGAGTCGGGGTCCTGGATTTCTGAGGGAGGCTGGATATTGATGTTGCCGGTGGAGGTAGCTAGCTCCTTCAGGGTCAGCTCTGAGTGACCCTCGTCTGGGGCTGCTTTTTCTGTCATCTTATCCAGCCCTGTAACAAATATTTTCAGGTCATAGTGGGACTACCAAGAACTACACGTACAGTGAAAACTGATTACTCTGACACCTGTGCAATCTGTTTCACTGTGAATTTCCATCCTTAATCAATTTCATTTACTGTTTTCTATGTTCTTTACACTATACAATCAGATATCCTGTCTATTTTGACACAAAACTTGTCTCCCTGTGCATGTCAGATTAGACAGGTTTCACTGTAACAGATTATGACTGTACAAGATCTCAAAATGAAATAGCTTCATACACTAAATATATACAATATAAAAAAGTTAAAGATGTCCTCAAAAGGCTATTAAAAGTGCATGTGTACCAAAAATCTACATGTACAATTCAACATATCAAAATCATAACATTCAAAAAAAGGAATAGTAAAAACATTTTTTCATCTCTTTCATCTAATTGTGTCAACTACTTACATTTACGTACATGTATAAAGAAAAGATAAAAACATAATAGATAGATTTCTTTATCTTTTCACAGAAATGAGTTTACCATATTCATTTCTGTTATCTTTGACTCTCAGTTCATTACAAATTACCAAGATCCCACTATAGTTCATTCCCCTGCCCCCATCATGATTATCACTTCAAAGCCAAACATGTTAGTGAACAGTGATTATGCTCATCAACACAGATTAAAAAAAAACTGACTTCAAAGAGCATATTTGCTAAGTTGCAAATTTAGCATTAAAATGATTTCTACTGCTGCATGACAAGGGGAAGTAATGTGTTTCTTGTGAAATGCTTGGTGCTTTGATTTGGTATTTCATTTGTTGTAAACTTTATCTGAATCTCTAACTTGTTATATAGTGAGTGATTTAGTGACCTTGATCTTTACGATGGTGTTGTCAATGTCTATTTGATTTTACCTGATATCATTCTGATGCCAAGAGAATGTGGGGAAATTTGCAACTTGGCTAAATAAGAGACCAATGCATATTTACATGTATGTAACGGTACATGCAGATGTTGAAGACAGGTAAAAGAAATCCTTACAGAATATACATCAAAACTAATTTGACAGTTTTAAGTAAAAATTGTTGATATTAAAAGAGGTCTAATCTTAATAAGAGAATTAAGTTACTTTCATCCTGGGCATGGTAAAGAAATGTGAGAGCAGAAACTGAATAGCAAATGCTTCACATTTAAATAGAATTCAATTCAGTCAAGAAAACAGTGATGATAAGTCCTGATATCATTGCAAGGAATTCAGGTGTTATTAAACAATAGCAAGCCAAGATGCTGATAAAAAGAATATGAGATGAACTAAGTCTAGAGAAAACACTTACTTTTTAGCTCTGGTGTAAGTTTAACTTTAAAAAATAAAATCTAACATAAGAGAATTATTTCTATTGTAAACTATTTTCAAATATAAACTGAGAGAATTGTTATAAAATGTCAATGCAAAAAGACTGAGAAAAGGAGTTGTATACACAATGCATTTTTTGTTTTGTTAGGATAAATGGTGAAAAAAGTTTCTAAATTAACGTTTTATGAAAAGTGATACAGATTCAGATATGCATTTTATATGT
Source organism: Saccostrea cuccullata (assembly GCF_032062105.1). Lineage (NCBI taxonomy): Eukaryota > Metazoa > Mollusca > Bivalvia > Ostreida > Ostreidae > Saccostrea > Saccostrea cuccullata. The sequence goes on along the minus strand of NW_026923311.1, from coordinate 55,458 downwards.
ACATGCTATCAAACATCAGGATAAGGTATGTAATGAACTGTAGTCAAAAGATATTTTTATTGTATTGTGATATCTTTTATTTATTTGTTTCAAATTTAGATAAAAGTTTGGAAAATATATACATAAAGAGTATGAAAAGTATGCAAAGTGTTGTGTATTTATCTTTGTGTATATGTATATATTTTAAATTGTTTGGTATATTTTTTAGTTTCAAATTTATAAGGATTTTATGATAATACACTTATTTTTTGAAGGACTGTTATATATGAATGTAAACATACATGTATAGTAAGATATAGATGGAACTATAATAATATCAGTAACTCTGGTATATGAAAGTAAATTGCAAGCATATAATAACTTTAAAGAAAATCTACAATACCATATTTAGTATGGATGCATTAAGTTATATTATGGTCATAACTTTGGCTTGTTTGGGTAAAGGTTGTCATAGTTATTCAAATACAAGTGTATTTTTTAAACTTAAAAATAAAATTTTAAACATTTTTAACAATTTTAAAACTGCTGTGCATTAAAAATGCCCAAGCTTACTTTAAAAACTTAACTCATGTGTAGAATTGAATGGTTACTTACTGGGTGTGGCAGCTAATGTTGTTTTGAGGGTTCCTGGCTCTGCCTCCATGGCCGGTATCGCCCCCTCCATTGTGGGGAGATCCTTCCCACTCTCGGGGGTCAGCTGAACAAACTTCTTCCCCCTCTTGCTGAGAGCCTTTGCTATGGTGGCATGTTCTGTAGGCAAGTTTGCCAGCTGATGGAATACATTTCTTTTTCTAATGATTGTGTATACAAGATTGCAGTTGCCTGAAATATTCAGCATTTGTGTATCACTGTAAACCAACTTTTTATTTGTGACAGTGATTTACATAAAAATTTTTCGTGATAAGCCTTTTTTTTGACACAGAGACTACATGTATTTGCGATAATACAATTTACACAAATAAAAGTTGTGTATTTTTATTTGGAACACATCCATACCATCAAACTGGTACTGTATAATGTTGTTGAAAACTTCCAAAAGGAAGAACACCAGGTGGTGGTTTGTTGGACTGGCGTAGAGGAACCAGGGGGTGCTGAAAGCCTGAAATAAACAGCCCAAAATAGAACAGACAACATTCACTTATTATACTCTCTAGTACACAAATTTAAGGGTAACAAATAAACATTCATAAATTTCAGTGTTACATGGATAGGACAAAAAATATAGAAACAATATATGCATTGTTTGTTCATTTTCTCGCAGTACTTTCAATATTTTTTACCTCCAACAGGTGCAGTAGTTTGGTGCTGGCTACCATTGACAGAGTTTTCAGATATGGGGAAACTGAAATTCACAAAAACACAAACAAATCACTTTCAATAGAAATAAGCAATCAATAAAATTCATAAAAAAAATTCCAACTTATCTCAAGAGAGCAACATGTACATATCACAGAATGTGAAAAAAAGGTGAACTTAATTTATGACAAAAAATTGTGAATATTCTCATCAGCTGTTGCATCTCTAGTTCTACTTGCCATTGACAATAATGGTCAGAAGACAATCAAACAGTGGCTGTAGTCTCTGATGTCCTGTGGTAATGATCTTGTGGAAAACCTTTAAAATTTAACATTACATTTATTTATTATCAATTTGTTCTGCAAAACTGTTCAACTAAGTCTATTTCCTGTGATTTTTTATAGCACATTTTAATATACATACACAAATATCAGCTGAACACTTACAATGATGAGGAAATCAGCATGTGTCCCTGTGAACACTGGTATATCCATGGGAACTCGTACTGAGTAAGGTTTGTTTAACCGGACTCCAAAATTGCGCTCACCACTGAGTAAGAGTAGAATAAATACCCCAATGTGCATCAGACCAACTCGAGCTGCAATGAGAAAAATCATTCAATATGTATAAAATATGGAAATTGGAAAAAGTGATTCTTAATATATAGCATACTGGAGATAACGTACAAACAAATACTTCAGAATTTTGATTTTTTTTTGGTGTTGTTTCCATTCTTATTTAATTCACACAATAAATATGACCCCCATTACAGAGCCAGTTAAGCCAAATACATTGTATATCTTGTGGAATGTGTGAAAAATCACTAAAGTGCATTTTTTGTCAAGAGATTATACTGATAGGTATATGTACAAACATTATAGATAATAAGGATGTACATGCAAAAGTTAATGTCCTAACTATTATAAATACAGGAGTTATTTATTCAACACAAGCAGTTAGATTATTTATTCATTTTAGTAAGTTTACTAATCATTGGAAAGGTCTCTTGTCTGCATTTGTCTTAAAATTTCAGTGCAAACTCTACTTATGAATTCAATGCAAAAGTTAAAAGATCTTAACTATTGAAATACTTTGATTTCCTTGACAAATTGGGATAACATTCTCTTTGTCAAACAATAATGAGATGACATTGACAAAAGACCGAAGTCTAAACTAATTTGTAAATCTTAAAAGTCATATTAAATGTAATTGCAAATCTTACCCATATCATTTTGATCACATCCTACTAAAATTTTTTTTGAAAATATTTTACCCCTTTTTTTGCATAAATGTTTAATTTCATAATCTTTTTTTCAATTAATCATTTTTTGAATATCAATAACATGAAATTGATTTCAGCACAACAACAGTTACTGCATAGAACAGTATAATCAAACATACTCTTAGCCAACGATCAAGAGAAATTCTCAAAAATGTCACACACAACAGACTTCTTAAAACAGGGAATCATATTCTAGCAATTTTTTTATGTAAATTCATAAATACTGAATGGTCAGACTTAAACTTGTTTTCCTTTTCACCATCTTTCATAATAGTTTAAAATCATTTCTAGTTTTCTTGACAAATGAGACATTTGGGTAAGGAGAAATCTTAATATTTCATTAATTTGTTATCAAATTCAAGTCTGAATTCATTCAGTTTTCATGAATTCTGGTTATTGCTCATATAATCCTATATTTATACACGAGAATTGAATTTTTGCGAACACTGTCACAATTACGATGTATTAAAAAGTGATTTACAGTATTTTAATGATGTACTAGACTCACTTAATGCAGGTGAAATACAGTAAAACTCTGTTATAACAAAGCTGCTGGGACCTATGAAATTACTTTGCTATACATGCATATATAATTGGATATATCCGTGTAAGGAATTCATTAAATTTATATACATGTAGCTGGGGATCGGAGATAATTTTGCTATATTGATGAATTCACAATAACTGTGTTTGTACTGAACAAGTTTTACTGTATAATGAAAAAAATTCTCCATAGGAAATTCAATGGTTGCATATGACAGGAAATGGTCTCTATTTCAACACTATGACAGGTTTGACAGTATATATATGAGAAAAAAATTTGATACTCTATTTTTCTTTATAGACTATCTAATTTTGATGATATTTGTTTAAATATGGGTGAGAAATTTATACTTCATGAAGTTAAGCAGAAATAAAAATGTGTTATAGTCATGCAATTCACTAAAAATAACATTGCTCAACACATCAATCACTTATAATGCAAATTAATAATATGAGTAATTGTTCTTGATATCCCGGCCTTGTATACTTACACTGGTCTGCCCTGGCATCATTAAGGAAGTACAGAATTGGGACCAGCACATCTAACACATCACTGCTCTTCAGCACGTAAAACATGAATTTCTAATAAATAAAAAATCAAATAGATGTTTGTCAAAATTGTAAACAGGGTTCATATTTAAATAATTTAATTTTGGTTGTAACTTGTCATTTGACTGGATAAAAAATTAATCTAAATTGTATAAACTGGGTTGCCTACGTCACAATGACTTGCATCAAAAACATATCAATCCGCTTCATGTTACGTTTAAAATATGAATAATTTGAAGATGTTTTTAAGATAGAAATTGTCTTGATTTCTATACTTTACGATTGTAAATTAAATTATAAGGAATGAATTACATAACAACCCAATTTATGCTGGTATAACCTGGGTTGGAGCAGTTTACGCTTTTTTATACACCACTTCGCAATCAAAATTGCTTGTTTATGGCACATTTTACTGTTCTTCTAATGAACATACAAACTGATTTCATAGGAAATTCTGTGTAACATAATCATTGTACCTTAACAAGATACACATACCTTATTAATATCACACATTTTCCAGAACAAGACAAGTAACTCTTGATGAAACTGAATTTTTTTGCAGGAGCCTGGTAAATAGGTCTGAGTGAGTGGATTATTTAGAAGACGAGTTATTCCCCTTAGTATGAAGGCAAAATCCTACAATAAAATTTGTTGCATGTATATCACTTCAAAATTAAACACTTACATGTAAAGAAGAAAATGACTTTTAAAATCCTTTGCGGCAATAAAATTTGTTGCATGTACATCATTTCAAACTTTAACACTTTCATGTAAAGGAAAATGACTTTTAAAAGTAGAAGTCTTGAGAATTGATTTATACAAAGAATTTATTGGCAAAAACAACATCATGTTCTAAGTTACCTCTTCTCTGTGGATTCTGGATAGATAGTTCACAAATAAATTATCTGGACCTCCAGTCTGAAATGAGTTATAGATAATTTATAAACAAATTATCTCTCAAACTCCTGTCTGATATAAGAAAGAAATCTTCCAAATGGAGTTGTTACAGAATACGAAATTTTTTTACACTAAACACTTTTTCTAAGAATTATTTATTATATGTATATGTAAATAAATCGCATGTTAAAAAAAAAAGCATGGTAAAAGTTATTATTTATTACATCACTCTGAGCATCCATAGCAGTGCCTCCAGATGTCCCATCCACAGACACATTATGATTGGATGATTCATTCTCCATGGTAACACACAACACTTGAAGGGCGCCCTCTACCATTTGTTCTCGGGAGTCAGTGAACATGAGATGATTGTATGGTACACCATAACCCACAGGATCATAGGCACAGACAATATTGAGGAGGGATGTGAACAATGGCAGAGCATGTCTACAATAATCAAATACACGTATATAATTTTTCCTTGAAATTTCAAAACTTATCTTTCAACAGTTTAGAGAAAGAGTAGTCAACAAACTATCAAAGAGTGAAGAATTCAGATCTTGTATAATTTGCTTCACAGCAAGTGTATGCATAGGCATTACAGTTAATTTCAAGTTTTCTAGGTGCAAGATAGCCTTTCCTATGATCAACAATCAGGGTTGTCTTCTCATTATCAGCCATGCCTGATAATCTTACTATTGGTAAATATATTCAACCTGTATTTTGCTTTAGGTAAAATTTTAGCCATGAGCACCGATTAATGATCCATACCTAACAATATATTTCTTAAAGCTAACACATCTTACCTGTTGTCTGTTGATGTGAAATACTGAATCCACTGATTTGGAACTGTGTGGGCATCAGCTAGAAAAAAAATCAGTGTCATAGTATTTAACACAACTGACATTTAAAATGAAGTATTTCGGCAACAGTATCTCATTAAAACAGTAAAATTGCATGATTCTATTAAATTCTGAACTTAACAATTTACTGCCAAAGAATACATACAATTTTGTTAAATATTTTTATCAAACACTTAACATTTATAAGTATGTACATATATAAATGTATGGGTACACATGTTGACAGATGTTCCTACCTATTGGTGGTAAATACATTGTTTCAGAGAAGCAGGTAAGAAACAGTTTGATGATCTCTGTTCTGTGCTGATCATGGTGAAGGTTGTGGGGAGGGGAGTGGGCAAACCCCACCCCTGCCTCCCAGATGTATTCACAACTGTCTATAGAGCCCATGTCCTCAGGATTGTCCTAAAGAATAAAATTAATCAAGCAAATTAATTCAGGTTGTGGTCATCAGAAAACTTTTTTTTTAAAATTGAAGATCCCAATTAGAAATCAGATCAACTTTAATATGATATCATTGTTTCATCAGTTTTAATAAAGTTTAATAATTCTAAATTTAAATCTTACTGAATGCTTATATATACTTACTGGTCCTGACTTTCTGTTAGATTGAACTGTGAAGTCTGGACAAAACAGGAGATCCTACATGAAAAAAAAGGATATAAGTCAAAGTGTTCATACAAATTTGTCATCTTCTTTAATAATGGTATTTTTATAAGGATATACAAGTAAGCTAATAGCAAACAAATTATCACCCTGCCAACTTTTTCGTTTAAAATTTCAAGGAACGATTTCCAAGACAGGAATATATTAAGAAAGGTCTCTGATTTTATTTTTACAAAATGTGTGTGCATTTTCAAGGAAGATGTTTGTTTTTATACATAATATTTCTAGCAATAGTGCAATAAAATACTCACACATAATGCATTTAGTAAGGATTGTGCTAGTGGTGAGCTTTCAATCTGGAAAAGAGAAACTTTTTATATTTCACAAAATTCTACGAATAATTAAAAAAAATCTTCAAAATGATGTCATTTGATAATTGTAAAAATTATCAAATTGAATTAGGCACCCCTGAGAAGTTAGACTTTAGAACTTAAGTTTATGAAATATTCTATATTATGATTTTATAAATTGGCAGAAATATGTTTGTATATAGATTTAGCCTGTATGTCACTGACAAACACACACAAAAAATATACAAGATCTATGAAAGGAAAAAAATATACATTCTAGACAATAATTAGTTATGTGTCCATCATTATAGATTGTACATGTATAATAAGTAACATTCTTCTGACAATGTTAATCTTAATAGTTTTAGATTCCTCAGACTGGTTTGGTAGTGTAGACCAGAAAAATCCCCTCCAGTCAGGGTCCTCAAATATGTATGGTAATATGCGAGTCAGAAGTCTCACACAATTTAAAACTGAAAGAAAATTAAACATTTGCTTACTTGGTCACCTGCTCTGTGAAAAAATACAATACATGTAATGATTTATTATAAAATATAGCCTATACAGGTACATTTCTACTTCCATTTAATATTTCAATTAAATGCTAAGTTAATGTTTTAAATACTGCTTAAAATCTTTGATTTACTGTAAACCAACTATTATTCACGCCATCTTTTATTCGTGATTCGTCAGCTTAAAATCAATCTGCTACTATTAATTTTCACGAATAAGGATTTAGGAAAAATGTTCTACGAAACAAGCAAAGGAAATGGTTTGCAGCGATTAATATTAGCCTACATGTACATTTCTACTTCCATTTAACATTCAATTACACTTTCAATATTTCTCACATGCGAATAAATGTTGGTTTACAATATACTGTCCTTTTTGAGTTGATCTTGAAAATATGTGCAAAATGCTTGATTCAATGTAAAAAAAAAATGAACATATTTCAATATAATTTCACTTGTGTATGCCAGTATAATCAATCATTCACATTGAAATAACACTGCTTGATTTATGTTGCCTCTGTCTTGTTTTCTCTGTGTACCTGTTTGTTGCTCTCTCTGAGAAGGACACCCACTCTCTGCAGCTGCTACTAATTTCTCAACAGCTTTGTAACATAGTGTGGCTAGATTAGACGGAGATTCTTCCCTTAATGCCCTTATTTCTGCAGCAGGGATCAGTGTAAATACATCCTGGACACACGTCACACTTTCTGACCAAAACTGTTCCCAAAATGCCTCATCATTTGCTTCAATGGGCTGCAAGATAATTACATGCACAGCTGAAACATGTTATAATAGTAGATAACATGAGATTAAGATGTAAAAAAAAAAAAAAAAAAACCACAGACCTATTAAATTTCATCAAATGAAAGTAAGTCAAATAGAATAATTACAATAAAATTATCTAGTTTATTCTGTCTGAATTCCTTGAAATTTTCTATACCAAAATCTTTGCACGTCATAGATAGCCTATCTATTATTGGAAATTTATTGATCCGTGCAACTAGCGACATGTTGGCAAATTACGATAAACCAATTTTTAACTTCAAAACCCGAACACCGGGATGATTTTTTACCTGTGTCTTTGTAGTAAGTTGAATCACTGCTTTCCTAAAGTTTAGTTTTGTATCTGTGTTTCCCATGATAATAAATAAACTATACACAATATTTTCCTTCGACTAGTTTTAAGTTTGTCTGTTTTCATCTGCTCATCTTCATACAAAGAAGAGTTCCTCAAAGGGACACAACTCTATTCCGCGTACGTGGCAAACGGTAATTCTAGTCCTTCTATCTCCGAATGCCCATTCCTTTAGGCTTTCTGTTGATATTGCTCATTCTGTTGTATAGAGTCGCTTCATACTCGCTTCATACTTGCCAGACACTTTTTCTGCTTTGAAATACATTCACACATAAATAAATATGACAACAATGTTACGTAAATCTTCATTTCACTATTTAAAATGTATGCTTTTGCTTGACGGTCATCATATACTGTGGTCCCACTCTAAACAGTTAAGAGGTCTCTGATTCTTCACAACACGAGAAGATTCAAAACAGCTTTATTAAAGTGACCTTGCAGTTGTGAAAAAATCTCTTCTTGGAACGATAATTGGGTAGAGATTGCATTTGTTGGGTGAAGGGGACCCAAGTTTATCAAATGAAGTGCCATGCCCTCCTCCAAGGGGAGACAATTACAAAATAGCGAAAAAATTAATAGCATCATTGAAATTCTTCTTCTGAAGAACAAATATATGAGCCAGAAAAGATGAAATCATGCGGAATCATTGTCAGATAGTGTAGATACAAGTTTGTTCAAATCATGAACCCCCGGGGGTTGGGTGGGGCCACAATGGACGATCTTATAGGCGCGTATATGGGAAAAGTCGTTAAAAAATCTTCATCTCAAGTATAGTTGGTCAAATTTATATGGAAACAGCCACAACTAGCGTAGATTCAATTTTGTTCACCCTTCACCAGGGGTAGGGTGGGGCCCACAATGGCCGCAATGGACGATCAAAGTTTAACATAGGAAGATATAGAGAAAATCATTTAAAGTTCTCAAGAACAGCAAAGCAATGATTATGGAAGGGAATTACCGCCAAAAGTCTATGTATCTTGCTTTTATTCTTATTATGCCTACTTCTTTATGCTTTGTTATTATTGTAATTATATGTCACTTTATTGTTTTCATATTCGTCTTTATTACATTTCTCTTTGACTTTTATCATTCTTCATTTTTTTCTTTACTTCTATGTTGCTTCATTCTTGTAAATTCATTCTACTTTCTTTTAAACTTAAACAGTTTCTTTAATAAATTATTAGCATTATCTCTACTACGAATGTTAATTCAATCATGCTAACAATGAAGCATATGCAATGAAGACGAATGGAAGTTGTCAAACCGTCAAAATTTAGTGCCGCATTATAACGCTAGGTGGCGTGGTGTTCGCTACGAGTGTTGGTAAAACTAGGTAAGCAAACCCGGGTCGGTTTATTTGAGATTCTTCAATACGCCTTAATACTTTATCAATCGAACTTCTGAAGGCCGGATCCGATCTCCCGATCCAATGATGGAAACTCCATATTTATTTTCTCTGGGCACATAGGAATAGCGGCTTTTTTTCAGACATAACTTTATATATACTATACTGAATATGATCATTTAAAGGCCGACCCACTCTTTGTAAGAGCAAGGGTCAAATAAGTAAATGTAGTACGTATAGTAGGAAGAAAATTCAAATTTGATTCTATAGAAGGATTTGAATCTAACTCAAAACCCACCCCGCCTCCGAAATAGGATTTCATTGGCGTCGCAAGTTAATTGAAAGTTGGGGGGGGGGGGTAAGTGTAAGAATTTATTTTAGACTTTCAAAAAAAAAACCTGACAAGCAAAAAAAAAAAAGAATAAATGTCCATTTTCAAAACAAAAAAAATCCTATTGCGTGAGGAGGGCTGGGGTGTGGGTGGGTTGAAGGTTCGAACTCCAGTGCCAAAGTTTTTTTTTCCAAATACCACCACTTTCCCCATTTTAAACCTTTACTGCATCGTGTCCATGGAAAGTGGGGTGGGGTGGGGGTGGGGGCTAAACCTGTAAAAATGTTCAATGTCTATACTAAGTCTATCTTTGGAAAGAAGTGGGGGCTAAATTCCGCCCCCCCCCCCCTCCCCGGCTCCGACGTCTATGTATTTTCAAGTTTGGACAATTTCCTGGGGTTTATTTTGCGCTTGTCAAGTTGTTTTCAGCCGGGTAGCTTGAATATTTGTTCTCTTGTTGCCCCCCTCCCCACTTTCAAAAACGATGCTACGTCACTGTTCTCTCGCCTGAAAAATATAATTCTAATAAAGTTATTTGTTGGATATTTGAATTACAGTTTAATTGTTATAAAAATGTTAAATATTTTGATACTAGCTAACCCTTATAAATTGGGTTGTTTTTCAGAACCTTCCACTAAACTGAACTTTATTTCACGACAGATAGTAACTGCTGATGCGCGTGATTCTAGGGACAGGGCTTTGCAAAGGAGTGAGGAGCATTATGGGTAGGCAGGCGCGGATCCAGAATTTTTTTCCGGGGGGGGGGGAACCAAGTAAAAAAAATTAAATCCCAGAATTTTCTTGACAAGCATAAAATGAAGAAAAAAACCTAAACTCGCTCAAACGTCAACATTCTATTTCGTGGAGTGGGGATGGGGGGGGGGTGGTAACTTTTTTTCCTTGTTTTAGTAACCTTGTTAATTCCAGGGGGTCCTACCCCCTTTCCAGATCCGCGCATGGAAGGCGAAGTCGGAACCAGACTACATGCACCCAGGCATACTAGAAACACCCCGGTCTTTTTTCTGCGTTAATATTTTATATTAAAATAACACTTTTCAATAAAGAAAGAAATATCTTTAGTACGCACCGTGTTTGTCATCAACCAGGAGAGCTTAAAAAATCCTAAAACTCGAAAATTCTAATTGGTGGTTGTGAAGGGGGGGGGGGGGGTCGTCAACTTTTTTTCAGTAATAAATTTTACTCATATGCCACTAAGTACATGACTTTTAATATATAAATCAACTATTAGTACTGCAACAAAAAGTGTTAGGGATAAGGGATGGGGGGCAACAAGCCTTTCGCTGAACTTTTCCAGTAGTAAAAACTTACGATTAGGAAAATGTTTCTTGGCCATCCTCTCCTCTACCGATGGAACTTACCCATAGGAGGTCGTCCACCCAGAACTCAGTATATATATTGAGACTTTGGTGGTGTGATTGTACATTGTATAATTTCTTTTTCGAGAATTTTTCACTCAAATGTAGAAGCCACCTCTTGCCGGTGGAGAGCTGCAAATTTGTCCTATACACTCGGCACTTATAGCCATTGAGCAGTGAGGGATCTTTTTTCGTGCCAGTACCTACTGCGACACGGGACCTCGGATAATACGGTCTAGATCTCATCCGAAGGACCGAACTCCACATCCTATAGTGGGATTCGAACCCACGACGTACTGGTCAACTCCTTACTACTGTACTTCGTGACTCTATATAGAGCAAACGCCGTAACCACAGTGCCACGCGGGCGACAGCGGACTGCATCCAAGGGGGGGGGGAGTCATTATCCATATGTACTCGTGAAGATTATCTATGTTTAACTAAATGGTTAAAATGATTTAATTATAAAACACTTTTAAAATATTTATAAAACACTATTAAAATGATATTATTTAGATATTTATTCATATAGAACCAGGGACCTATATACTAGTATATACATGTAGTCCCTGATAGAACGGATAAATTTTCTTCAAAAACTGAAAACGTTAGTATATATAAACATGTTTTACGATTTAAAAAAACTATTCGGGGGAGGGGTTGCTAGCAATGGGGGCGAATTGCTATATATAGCGAGATTTCCCACGGAAGACTACCTATATATTGAAACTTCCCCGGCGGGAAGTCCCACTGTACATATAGTCTTCCGAAGGAAGCATCACTATGTAGTCAGTCTTCCAGGGGAAATCTTACCATCTAGCGAGACTTCCGAGGGAATGGCATGTATCGGGTACATACCTGGACTTATAACAAACATCGTTCTTTTGAAAATTTAAGTTTGATTAATAAAAAATTTAAAAAACTCGAATAACCCCGGCACGGGTTTGCTTACCTAATTTTACCAACACTCTTAGCGAACACCCCTGCCACCTAGCGTTATAATGCGGCACTAAATTCGGACAACTTGAATTCGTCTTCATTGAATATGCTTCATTGTTTGCGTGATTGAGTTAGCGTTCGTAATAGTTATAATCATTTAAGAAACTGTATCAATTTAAAAGAAAGTAAAATGAATTTACAAGAATAAAGCAACATAGAAGTAAGGGCAAAATGAAGAGGGATAAAAGTCAAAGTGAAATGTAATAAAGACGAATATGAAAATAATAAAGTGACATATAATTACAACAATAACAAAGCATAAAGAAGTAGGCAGAATAAGAATAAAAGCAAGATACATAGACTTTTGGCGGTAATTCCCTTCCATAAATGATTGGTCATATTTATATGTACATGTATATGGAAACTTCCTTAGGTGGTGTAGATTCAAGTATGTTCAAATCATGATCTCTGAAGGTAGGATGACGCTACAATGGACGATCAATTTTTAACATTTGTTGATTTGTTGATCAGTTTTAATTAGAAAATGCCTAGTGGGTACTTTGATTCGCACTTTATGAAAATATATTTAAGATTTAATCCTATATAATATGATTACAATCATATATGGCGTATTTTTGATAAGTTCAGACTGACTAAAAGACTAAAATTAATCTTTCCATTTGTTTTGTTATTCTATATAAAGATAGGACTTTCCTGTTAAATATACACAATTTAAATTAATCGCGTTTCATAGATATCCGAGATTTAAAACAATAACTGATTTATTTCCGATTCGGATAAAAATATCAGACACAGTTTAAAGTCAATTTAACCTATATACACGACATGATATTTAAGTTCAAAATCAGTGAAATAATTTAATTTGAATGTAGATAGCAAATATCATATCAAACTACATATCATTTTTTTATTTTTTAGCTCAGATACGCCATATTTACACATGTAGCTCTAACTGTTATGAAGATCTTTGAAAAAATACCATGGGTAAATACATATTATTCTAAGAATTCTGAAAAAAAAAATTATGAGTACTGTCAATTACCCAATTCCTGATTAATAGACCTGAGGATCGGATTACCTTATTAATCATTTACCTCTATAATGTTACATACGTCCACATGTATATTGTAGCTTGAGGGGTACCTATGCGCGACAGAGGCAACTTATTGAACTTAAAACATTTTTTTAAAAGCCCATAACTTACTCGACTCTCTCTTTTGATTGCATGGCTCTAATGCTTAATTGGATGATTTTAATTTTCCTAGAAGCATTGCCAGAACCTATAAGTAAGTAAGTAAGTAAATATTTTATTATAGTGACATGTGTATATACAGTTATTTTTAACATTCGTTATACAATTAAACATAATATATGTTCAACACCCGGCCCATCGGACCTATAAGTCACTTTTAACAATTTATATACATTACAATTTACATGCGTGTGATTTTTCGTTGTTTTGAATTATAGGCTTTATAAATAAAATTTGCAGATTAACGAGGGAAGTGAGTTAACAGATATTTAAAGAGAACATTTAAATCATTATATTGTAAATTTGAAATTCCAATATTTCGTAGAAAGTCCTGTCTACAGAATTTATATAGATCACATTCAAAAAGAAAGTGAAGTTCATCCTCTACTTCGTTCAAATCACAGAGATTACATATTCTATCTGGAATTGGCTCTCCGCGGTAGCGACCAGTCTCGATACGCAGAGGGAGCACCCCGCACCGGAATTGCGCCATTGTAGACCTAACTGGTAGACCTATAATAAGGTGAACATTTACTCAAATTACGCTTATGGCCCAACGGTAAATCATTTAACAGTGTCCATTCAAAAACGCGAAATCTATGGTTAGTAGAGTAGAACCATGCAACAAGTAAAGATAACATGTAGTTTTATAAACAGTACATATTTGAATAAAAAACACCGAACACTTTTATACACAACTATTTAAGAAAATTTGGTACATGTGTACTGGATTGTAGACCAACGAGGGAGTCTTGATGCAAGTGCATTTTGATTAACATGAAATGCAACGGCTCGATGTCGGAACAGGACAAGAATTATGAAATATAAAATTTAAGTAAACTGAACTGGGATTTCAAGCTGACATATCATAATATTGTCACAAAAGCATATAAAATTGAATGCACAAACATATAGCGCAGTGATCTAATTGGGAATGGGAAGCAGTAGTTTCTTTTGTTTGAAGTTATCGCCCTTATAATTTTTAAATTACATTCATCTTTTGACAAAAACTACAATTTTGCAACATCAAATGTAAAGATAAAAAATCAAGAATAAACATTTTATAATAATGTTTATAAAAACAAGAAACAATACTCTTTATTTCACAGCAAGTATTTTCTCCATCTTTTTTACTTTTAAAACTTTTTGAAACAAATCTGTATTAGGCATATATATAATTTTATTTCACAATGTCAATTAACTAAGTAAAAAAAAACAGACTAATAAAGTAAAGAAAGAGAGAGCGTGGGAGAGGGAGAGAAAGTGGGGAGAGGTGGTAGTAGTAGGGAGAGAGAGAGGAAGTGGGGAGAGATAGGAGGACAGGGGGAGAGGAAGTGGGGAGCGGGAGAGGAGCACACCAACTAGGGTGGAGGGAGGAGGAAAGAGTGGAAGTGGGGAGAGAGAGAGTACGAAAAGGAGGTGAGGAGGGGAGCGGAGAGAGAGTAGAAGAAATAGAGACTCCTTTTGTGGTTGTTTTAATTGTAAAATAACACGCTAGCCCATGTTTGCACCCTCTTTTTGAAGTTATGAGACTACATGTATCTTGTAAAATATATAATTTTTGAGAATTCTGAGGGAAAGCTGTAAATTTCGTCCTCAAGGGTTTCCATCCCTAATACGACCAAATTCTCTAACTTTAGATATCAATCAAAAACATAATACTCTGATATTCAATTAATGCACTTTATAGTAGTAAATTCCCGAAACATTCCGAATATTTTTTGAGCGTTCAATATCGAACGCCCTGTTGTAAACGGTCAAATTCTCAGAGCTAAATTAACGAAATGAAGGTACGATGTGTCTATTTTTCACACAAAATGAAATTATTTATTAAAAATTTAGTACCGGTACGTTTTAGACCCATTAAAACCTAAATAATCAAATCATATCGCTCGGTAGGGTCATCGGAATGAAGCGATATTGAACGCTTACAGGACAGACGTTAATTTGAATACCGATATTTAAAAAAATCATTAATTTGTCTTTTTTAGATGGAATAATTATTATAAATTATGTGGAAATGTTTTAGCTATATAATAAAGGAGTTATTGAACTTACAGGTATAATGCTTGAATATTGGCACTCGTAATGGCTGTTCAAATGCACTCGCAAGCTCATGCATTTGAACAGCACAACTTGTGCCAATATATCACCAATATATGTTCAATAACCCTATATTATTTCTCATGAAGACAATTGCCATTATTAATCAATGCATAAACGGCACTGTCTAAGCAAGCCACGTGCATGGATTTCTTGAACAATGGCTGTTCCATCATGCAGTTATGTATACAATTACATATTCTTTTGTATCTCAATAGTATAATTCAATATTCAACATATTTCATTTTTAATCGGAATGTTTTTTTTTACTTTGGACATACAATTGTGAGTGTAAACAATAAACTATGTACCCTAGGTTACTAGCACAGGCCTTTGGATCGCTTAAAAAAATTGTGTGTAAAAAAGAAAATATTTTTTTTTTGCAACATCTCAATTTTTTTCTAAACGTATATCTGAAGGCCTGTGGTTACTAGTATGTATTTTTCTTCAAAAGCTGTGACATTATTTACCGTACTAACAACCAAAGAAAGCATTTTATTATTAAATTAAATATGCTTTTGTCCCTCGTTTTCCCTTAAAGTGTGTAATATGAATTGTGTGGTCTGTCCGTCTGTATGTCTGTCTGCCTGTCTATAGCACTTTCGTTCCCGAGCGATATCTTGCAAAGCCTTTGACCTTTTTCAATTGAATTCTATAGGCCTAAGGAAGACCCCTATGACTTTCGAGGTCAAAGTGTCAAACATCAAGATCATAAATTTATACAATCTATATTATAACTACATGTATATACTCTCTTACTTTTCAAGCGGAGTTATAAAAATAGAATTAACAGGTGAATGATTCGTAATAATGTTTTTTTTAATGCTTGCTATCAAAAGTAAATTTAGGTCTTGGTACGTACATGTGCATTTTTTTTTTCAATATAAATAATTTCGTGATCTCATTCACTTATTTAAAGATATATTTATGCATTTTTCAATAAAAGTAAAATAGGATAATTCTTTCGACGAAGAATGTAAATTAAAAAAAATAATGCAATAATTATTTTGAATATTTTCTAAAGGTCAAAATTCAAATTAAAAAGTCTATTTTTCTGTTTTAATAAAACGTACATGTATGCTTTTATATTTATAACCATAATAAATACACATAACATATAGTTGCTTTCTCTTAAATATGGCGAAATGTTGTGTGCATTTTTATGAAAAAAGTACTTTATTAATTCAATCGCGCAAGTCATATTTTTTTTTGCAACAGCTGTACATTATTGCATTCTCACAACAAGAAGCTATTGTCATGATCTTAAAAGATCCTGAGCTATGGATGTTTCAAAAATAGTCATATCCAACAATAATTAAATTTCTTTTCACATATTCTTAATTGTTTTAAGTGGGTTTTAATTATTTTGTTTCATGACACTTTAGAAATTACTTCACTGTGTTTTCGATCACGTGTGCACATTTCAAAATGGAGAAAAAACATTAAAGATTTATACGTAGTGGTTCAGCATGGATTCATAATGCTCCTGGCGACCGGAGGCTATGATTGTTGGACATCCATTGTCAAGAATATATTTCTGTTTAAAAAATGTAAGGTTCAATGATTATTTGACAAAAAAAGATTATCTGGAATAAACATAATATGAGGTGGATAATGAAATATACTCAGTTCGTGTCATTGCAGACATTAAAAACAACATCAAACCCACCTCTAGTTCCTCAAAAGACGTTTGGCCATCTGTAATCTTTTTGCCAATCCCAGTTTCATATGAGCTGTATCTTTCCTACACACGTATATAATTATATTTATTATATTATACACATGTATGTACTATGGTAGTACGTTATATGTATGCGATACATGTACATTCGGATTGCTTACCAAACTCTACGAATCCAAAATCACCCAGACAATGTGCATTAACCTTTAAAGTTAAAACCAAAAAAATCGCCTGTCTGAATCATTTTTAATATAAACAAAACTGGAAATGTGTTATACTTAAATAAGAGAATTTACCTTTACTTGTTTTGCAATAACCCCATCTGAGAGAAGCTTTTCAGCATTCAACAATCCTCTCGCAAAAGAATCCATCGCACCTGTTAAAGAGCAGAAAAATAGGATCAGATCCACACTAATTTATGCTTTAGTGTAAAGAAAATAACTATAGCTGGTAAGTTTGATATTTTACCTATGTGGGAGATAAACATGTCTTGTAATTCACTGGATTCTCTGCGGACCTTGCAGTCAAAGTTCAAACCACCGGGAGCGAGGCCGCCTTGTTCTAACACTGTCTGTAAAGAGAGGTACATGTTTTTCACTTATACCGCGGTGAGTATGCATAAAAAACAAACACTTCTTGTATAAGAATTTATAACATTTTTCATATCTTTCATACAACAAACATAAGGTCATCTAGACGCTACAACACCTAATATCAAATAAGTTACTTAAACCATGAGCAATGTGCACGTACAAAGAAATTCTGAGCGTCTTCTACATGTAAACATACTTAAGTTACATTATTCTTTAAGGGGGATTTCACATTTCTTTTTTCTTTGGTATTTGCTGTCGTAAAATACTTTGAGAATATTTTTCACTGAAGAAAAGTGGCTGTTGAGAATACATGTGTCAAATTTTGTCCCCGATCTAGTATAATTAACTAATACTTTGCACCTTTAATCTTTAAATTCAAAAATATAACCTTGAATTGATTGGATGTAAAAATACCTTCATAACCATGGTTGTGTTTTTAATGTCCATCGGGAACTGATCAGTATCCCAGCCTAGGTCTGGGGATCCCGTGTTAGAGTCGATAGATCCCAGCATACCGAACCTGGAGAGTCAACATGGGAGGTTTCCTTATTTTATTTCAGTAAACATGCAATATTGATATAAAAGAATTTATTTATTAGAAATATAAAATGAAAAGTACTCACGCGGAAGCCATTACGATGTCGTGTTCGTAACCATGGCCAGCCAGAGTGGTGTGATTCGGTTCGATGTTAAGCTGTGAAATCAAAGTTAACGTTATATTAAGATTTTCTACTATCTAACAAACCGGAAAGAATAGAATATTTAAATACAGTACAACACAATGACATATTTTATTTTTCCACAAAGCTAATGTCTGTCTACCTTGTAGTCCTTGTCGAGTCCATAATGTTTCAGGAAACCAATTACTGTCATGGCGTCTGAAACATATTTTATATTATTATACTCCAAAAATGCTTACATTGAAGGGCAAATCAAAAATATTTAGGATTGACAAAATGGTAAGATAAAAAAATAAATCCACGTAAAGCAGGTAAACTTGTGAATGTACCGTAGTCATATTGATGTTTAGCGGGTTCTTTTGGTTTGGGTTCAATCAGCAGTGTCCCCGTAAATCCTATTTTCTTCTTGTAATCTGCCAATATAAACCTCTAAAATAGTATACTCAGAGTGTAAAGTACCGCTGTAAATAGAACTAACATCAACTTGCTATT
This sequence comes from Saccostrea cuccullata, assembly GCF_032062105.1. Lineage (NCBI taxonomy): Eukaryota > Metazoa > Mollusca > Bivalvia > Ostreida > Ostreidae > Saccostrea > Saccostrea cuccullata. The sequence continues at coordinate 36,612 of NW_026923311.1, read as the reverse complement.
TTACCCGCTGCCATTCGAAAGAATGTTGCCAAATTGTTGAGTTCTGTGAGAACATTGGTGTTCAGGATTGTATGGTAGCCCTCTCTTCCGCCCCAGAACACTATGGATAAAAAAATACCTTCATTTTAGATGGTACTGAATATATAGAATATATCTTTCCTATTAAAATTGCACAAGTACACAATATTGTTAAATGAACTTATTCTAATGCTTACCAAAATTTTCTGCACCCAGCTTTTTGGCCACTTCTAGACCTTTCTTAACTTGTGCCGCCGCCATTGCGAAGATATGTGAATTTGGGTTACTCCCAGCTCCATTCATGTATCTTTAAAATAACCAAATAATTAAACTTTTATCAGAGAAAGATTCATATCTAACATTTTATGAACAAAATATTTCTGTTGCTAAAAATGTCATCCATTGGCTAACGAAGAAAATGGAAAATATTTATCATCATCTTTCTCAGTCATAATAGAAAACAAATTCCTATACCTAGGATGAGCAAATAAGTTGCATGTAGCCCACAGCAACTTTACTCCAGTTTTGCTTTGTAGCTCCTGGGCAAGATCAACTATCTCATCCAAATTCTTGTTGGTTTCCGCCAGGGTGGCCCCTTCAGGCGCTATGTCTCTGTTAAAAACATAAATTCGTAAAAAAAAAAAAAAAATTATGCATAGCATGAATTTATTATTACCATAAGAAGCTGCTGTACAAAACCATCAAAATGGTAAATACCATACTGAAATTCATTCCAATAACCATGGTTTGTAAACATGATACTAGTATATATAAATGTTTCACAAGCAATTGATTATTCCTTGTATTTTTGTTTCTTACCTGTCATGGAATGTCCAGTAAGGTACACCAAGCTTTGTGAAGAACTCGAACCCAGCTCTCAGACGCCTCTTAGCGTTGGCCATGGAGTTACTGCCATCATCCCATGGACGGATTAAGGTGGGGAAACCAAAGGGATCCGCTCCTTTTATTAATTAAAACAACAGGGTTGCTTTAGAGAATCGGTTTTAAGTACTTGTGTACTAATAGAGAGATGAGCAACAACTGCTGAGAAATTGGAAATGCACAAATCAAATAAAAATAATTCAGGGATTATCATACTTAGTTCAGCATGTAATTTCTGTATCAAATATGTATTAGATGTCTTACAAGAGGTAAATGTCTTTGAATACCAATGCTTAAATATTCACTCGTTTTATATTTCTGATAAATATTAAAGTATAAATTGATTCACAGTAAATTGTAGTGATTGTACTCTTTTTTGCAAAGAACATCTCGTACTTTGGCCCAATAAAAATAAATAAAATACCTGTTCCACGAAAGGTGTGCCAAAAGCAAACAGAGAAGCGAAGCCAATCCTTCATCGATCTTCCCATAACTTGCTGAAATTCAGTATTTTTTATTTTACTGAGTTAGATTAGTTCCATTAGGCAAATTTTAATTATCCATTGAATAAAAAAACATCATAGGCTGACAGAAGGCGATACATTTATAAGCCATTTTTATTTTTTATTGTTTCTAAATTCATTATGACATTCAAACATATTACCTTTTCTGGTTCGTATGTTTTGAATACCATTGTTTCTCCGGCACCAGCATCCTTTTTCAAAGGGATTTTGCCGATTCCTGAAATTAGTAATGACGGATTTAACGCCGTTAATTAAGAAAACACTAAACAACATGAATGTCATCACGTTTCACACATTTGAACATACTTTTATTGGTTTAAAAATAGGTACTTGTTCCCGCATGAGACACAAAGAACAAGAAAAAAATATTGAGATTTCTTTGATAAAGAAGAAAAAAAAATTTCCTGTCGTAGCACTTTAAAGTTTTAAATTCAAAAATAGGTTTTACATAAGCTTTTTAAAAGAAAGACCAGATAAACCCTGTTGTAAAGCACTCTTCATGAAATATATTCAAGATACAAAAGTAAACACTATTGCGTCTATGGTACAGGTACGTATTTGAATTAACATTCTCTATACAGTTCTTTTTTTATTTCATGAAATAAAATTTGTATTATATTAACGATTATTAACGATTATGTTGAGGGTCTGGACATTAAGCAATGAGGAAACATAAATTAGTCTTCCTTGATGACTTTAAATTCATTTAGTTCACACGATACTTTTATATGATAAAGTACTTTTACATGTTTATTGACTCTGACAACAAGTAAAAAGTTATTACATATATACATCTAACAATTAATCGACAATGTTTTAAAACCGGAAAATTTCAACCTGGAAAATGATAAATATATTTGCTAGTTCCAGAGATGCACTCAGTGTTTTTATTTTCGTATGATGTACTTTAACATTACTTAATTAGTTTATCTGGGTACAGTTTTCGATGTCAAGTAGGGGCTCTGATGGTACAATTAAACATGATTAATGTGAGGAATATTTTACAGTTAAGGGACCGGTTTCATGCTGTAGGCAGGCGAATGGAATGGATGCTGACGAATGCATTGAGAGATAAATTCAGATCTGGGAGGCACCTGTTAAAGAAGTTAAAGAACGTACTGGAGAAATCAATCAACAGACTATCGATGAAATAAACCTTACCTTTGAAAAATTCTGCATCTGGTGCATCAAATTCTTTGTATTTTGCCTCATCATCTTTGGAACCACTCGTTGACGTCGGAGCAAAGGAAGACATGATTTCTCTCTGGATTTCAAATCACTACACCTGCAAACTTCTCCAAAGGCACACTCCGCAGCCAAAATCTGGGTCGATGCGTGTTGATTACAATTTAAGATAAACAGAAATGCTTCAATTTAGTTTACGAGATAGCGGCCAGGGAGTTTATTTATCCCAGGAACGAGTCGCATGGAGCAGATAACTAGCCGGACCTCTCACTAATGAGATTATACAGTGTATGTCTTCAAATCGTGAAGCCACTCGGACTTTGTACAATTTACGACAGGGAAAAAGCAAAAATTTTGAAAAAGGGAGGGGGGGGGGGAGAGAAAATTCAACTAACTTGAAAAAAAAATGAAAACAGAAAACAATATGTTTGAGAAACACTGATGATCCCGTATGGCAACACAGTGCAGGGTAAATTTTCTTTAAATGCAAATCAAACATGTTGATACCTGGTGCCAAAGAAAGGCCTTTTCACAAGAAATATATATATGAAATAGAAAACCCTAGCACCACCTGTTAAAAAGTTATAGTTAACGGTTTTTTAAAGGTAAGCCAAACTCTGGGGTCAAGGTCAAAGGGTCGAAATTTTTGATTTCTAAAGAAAGGCCTTGTCACAAAGATTATTTATGGGAAGTATGAAAACCCTAGCCCTAAACATTGAAAAAGTATTTGCCAAGCATCCAAGGTTAAAGTTTTTTTTTTTTAAAGAAGGTCAAACTCCAAGGTCAAAGTTGTTGGTATCCAATGAAAGGTCTTGTCACAAGAATTACACATGTGAAGTAAAAAAGCCTTAGCCCTTGCCTTTCAAAAGTTACGGGCAAATTAATTTTTTTAAGTAGATCAATCTCCAAAGTCAAGGTCAAAAGGTCAAATTTGTTGGTATCCAATGGAAGGTATTGTCACAAAGAATACATATGTGAAGTATGAAAGTCCTAGCACCAACCGTTCTAAAGTTATTGCCAAGGTTAAAGTTTTTGAAAAGTAGGCCAAACTACAAGGTCAGGGTCAAAGTTGTTGGAATCCAATGAAAGCTCTTGTCACAAGAATTACATTTGTAAAGTATGAATTAAAATCCAAGCACCAACCGTTCAAAAGTTATGGCCAAAGTAAAAGTTTGGAATTTTGGTGTTTAAGTGTCAAACTCCAAAGTCAAGGTCAAGATGTCAAATTTTTGGCACCCAAAGAAAGGTCTTGTCACAAGGAATGCATTTGTGAAATATGAAAGCCATATAGTCCCACCCAGTCAAAAGTTATAGGCAAGGTTAAAGTTTTTGCGGACAAAGAGACAAACAGCTAGACAGACGGATGGACAGGGCTAAATCTATTAAAAAGGAAAATTGCAATATCCAAACTCGAAAATACAAATGGGGGGGGGGGGGGAGGAGCGGTAGGTTCCAGTTTTTCTTTCAGTACCAAATATTAGTTATACATACTACTACCATTACACATATTATGCTGCAACCAAAACAAACCTAAAGTGGGTAGGTGTCAAGAGGCTTTTCAATAAACATTCTCATGATTGGGGTTGGGCTGCCCCCGCCCTCTTATGTCTGCCTACATCAACATGAACTCTCCAGACAGTTTTACTTACGCTGTGATTTCTATTCTCTCTTCCACTTTCTAATTAAAAAAAATTGAGGATTGTAGATACTGTAAGACAACGTCACATAACGTATTTGAAAATGTAAACATATTAATTTTATAACCGGTATTTACGGAAATCCATGTTCACCGAAAAATTTATTTCCGATTTCGCTTTGTTACAATATTACGAGAGCCCAGAACGATCATGTGACATGTTGGATACATAAGATGCAAAAATCGAATTTGAAATTGAATATCTAAACTATTAACTACTGTAAATCACTTTTATTCGCGAGAACTTTATTTTCGCATAATTACGCGAGACAGTGTCTTCGCGAAAATTAAATTCTCGCGTATAATAGTATTCCTGAAGATTATATAGAGCAATAACCAGAATTCGTGAAAATTTTGTATCGCTAATCAAGAGTCAATGACAACCAATACCAAAGGGCGCTAAATTCAAGGTTTCCAGTATAGTTTTGTGAACAGAATCCAGAAATAAGAAGAGGAGAGACAATGCAGATGCAGCATGACCAATTACTTGCCGCTGCTGATAAAATGGTTAAGATATGTCATAACAAAATCCATTTCTACAAATTAAATTTAATCCTATCACACACTAACTGCAATTCATATACCGGTACTGTAAACAGAGAAGTAAAGAGAAAGTAAAATTTTTGAATTGCCCTGTCTGTCTACTCTGTTACTTTGCTTCAAGGAGATAAGAGCCCTTAGTGAGGATCCGGGTTAGAATAGGTCCTCAGTTCCCCCTTGCTTGTCGTAAAAGGCGACTGAATGGGGCGGTCCTTCGGATGAGACCATATAAACCGAGGCCCCGTGTCACAGCAGGTGTGGCACGATAAAGATCCCTCCCTGCTAAAAGGCCGTAAGTGCCGAGCATAGGCCTAAATTTGCAGCCCTTCACCGGCAATGGTGAAGTCTCCATATCAGTGAAATATTCTGGAGAGGGACGTTAAACAGTATACAATCAATCAAGGAGATAAGAAGCTCTTGTTTTCTTTAAAGATTACCAGAAGAATTTGTGAAGAATCTTATCTTATTTGATGACATTTTCTTAAATTGTAATATATAAATGTAGCATTATCATAAACATGACATTTATTTAAAAAATCTTAGAATATGTCTTGTATGGTTTATTTCAATTTAATCTTAAAACTGTCTTTTTTCACAGGTACAATGTACATGTTTTGAGTACTACTTTAAGTGTATTTGGAGACAGTCCACGGCCAGTTGTTCTTTAAACCACGAGACTTCAGTGCTTGTCCAGAATTTATTGGATGCTACAGTGGAAGAAAATGGGTTCATACTGAACAGAATAGTTTGGATACACCTTATATCTTTTGAAAGCTTGAGTCCTCAAGGTCAACCTGCAAATGGTATACCAAACATGAAGAAAAAAAGACAGTTTATGATTGAAGAAGCTTGTGTAGTGACCAATATTTCAGGGTATTTTATATATGTTAACTTGTACGATTTTATTGGTACATGTACTTAAACATTGTTAACATCTTTAAGTTATCTGCCAGTGATACCTGATACATATTTAATATAAACATTGTTAACATCTTAATATTAAATATGTATCAGGTATCACTTGCAGGAATACACAAAAATTCAGAGTAAATTATCAGAGTTTGTTATATTAGATAAGGTCAAAGATCAAGGTCAACAGTGCTTTTGTTTTACCAAATATAACACTCTTATAAAGACTAATTTCCTGTATATAGGTACTGTAAATCAGTTTTTATTCGCGATACCTTTATTTTCGCGTAATTACGCAAGACAGTATGCTCGCGAAAATTTCATTCTCGAGTATCATAGAATTCCTCAAGATTATATAGAGCAACGAACACAATTCGTGAAAATTTTGTCTCGCTGATAAAGAGTCAATGACTATCTCGCGAAAATAAGGTGGAGCGAAAATTAAGTGATCTAGAGTATAGCAAATAATTTAGAATTTAATTTGGGAAGCTGTGATTTTTTTCTTTTAGATCTTATCTTAATTTAGAACCATGATGTATACTCAAGCAAGTAGAATTTTTTCAAGCATACAAAATTTCAAGGTCATTTTAATTTTGGAAGTGAATATAAAATATCAGGAAGCAGTCAAACATTGTAATTGTGTTGTTGTTGAATGTACTTAGTAATTGAGTAATATTCAAATTTTAATCTGCAATGAAATAAGAAATTAGAAATATCCTAATTTGTTGAGTTTTAAAACTTGGTGTTCAATAATTTTGATTTTGTTGCCATGACAATATATCTGTCAAGAAAATGGTTCTGATATTCCTTTTTGTTTAATTTGACCCTTGACCTTTGACCCTGTGACCTCAAAATCTAGAGGGGTCACCTACTTTTCAAGAAACCAGTGTACTAAATTTGATGTCTGTCATGCAATGGGTCCTCATGTTTTTGAATGATTAAAATCTACTTACCGATATATCTAGAGAATTATAACCCTTCACCTTTGACCTTGTGATCTGCAAGTTAAGAGGGGCCGTCTACTTATTAGTAGGTACCAGTGTACTATGTTTATTGTCTGTCAAGCAAATGGTTTTTTAAGATAAGAGAGAACACACTTGGTCTATTGACAGACAAACAGGTGCCAAGCAGTATGTGAATATCACCCTGTTCATGGAAAATGTAAAATTATAGGATTCTGGTATACACCACCCCCCGACCCCATTTAACCCCCTAAGAAATACTTAAATTGATTTAAAAAACAAAGATGTACAACATACTGGTATTTTTTCAACAGCAAAATTTTAATTTTTGAAAATATTTAACCAAGCAAAAAATCTTTCCGAAGTTCAGGGATGAGATAATTTGAAAATTGAAAAAAAAGTCCAACTTTAAATAAAAAATACAGCCAAAAATTTTGAGAGTCCAAAGACAGATTTTTTATATAATGTAGACAGTCATGTTGTCTAATAATTGGTATGAGATTGAGTTGATTCTAAGCGTCACTTTCTGAGTTCTAGGTTTTTGAAAAATGAATATTTTCACCAGTTTTCAAAAATCTGGAAATATGCCAGATTTGTGATCTTTTTGCACTTAAACGGGGGCATAGTTTGCATTATTATGAAAAATTTACCGAAACCAGTGTATCTTGTTACTTTCAACCATATATGGATATCTTATGTCATTATTAAATAAAATGAATCTTTGAATATAAAATCCTAAAATATTCCTCTTTTCACCCTGTGTAAGGAGGAATTGAAATAGAAGATAAAAATTAAAACCTGAAAAGAATCTGTCACCCATTCCGGGCCATATCTCAAGTAGCTTTTGATTTTTTTCAATATATTTCTTTTACCATAACATCCTATGCCCCCTGCCCATCCTTTTCGAAGTGCCTTCTCGATCTTCCTAGACCTGCGCATGCTCTTCTTTTTTCCTCAAGCGGGGACATAGATTCTCTGAATTAGCTTGCTAAATATAATCTTAACTCTAAACAAAAGGGTAATGAATCGAAGTTAGCATTGTTACAACCACTGTTGAAAACTTCAACTATTCATTAAAATAATCGTTTTAAAAGAGGTTAAAAATGCAAATCAAAACCAAAACCAGGTTGCAATAATTACTAGTACACGACTATTAAAAAAACTTCACGATCGAAACAATCATTTCAATAATGAGTTTTTTTTTTTATCAAAAAAGTGGATGAAACATCGCAACCACTATATTTAAATACATGTAACAACTATATATCATTTTCCAAAATGTGAATTGGTTACAGCTTAAGAGCCATTCTCTGTAATGATTTGAAATTTTATATAGGAGCTGTGGCACGCATATTCTCAGAATTTCTTCAAACTCTCTATGATAAAAGTCATTGATACCCTAAACTGAAATCGGGCAAAAATTGGTTGCTATGTTTTATAGTTACTATGGCAACATGTCTTAAAGGTCGAAAAATGGCATTTTTTAAAAACATGTTTAGAGCCCCATAATTAACATTTGCGGCAAAGCAAACAATTAGCAATGATTGTTTCCAAAAGTTGAAGGTCAGCGTGGCAACGAAGTTTAAGTGGTTTCAAATATGGCTATTAAATTGTAAGATGGCTTACAGAAAGAAGAATGTGTGACATACAGACGAAAAGGAATAAATACAATATACCCGAACTTTCTAGAGAAAATGTGAGTTTAAACACTATTTCATTTATTACAGATATAAAATATAAATAAAAAAGACATTTGTACAAAATGAAGTGTGTGTGATCAAGAGAATGGATTATTTGTTAAATTCCTCTCAGTTACAAGAGACTCAATCTATTCCCTTTAAGAGAATTTTATTATATTTTTTTTCTTGTTTGATTGTTTGCTTGTTTGTTTGTTTGTTTGCTTTTTTTTGGGGGGGGTCCTTAAGGGGAATTGAATTCACTCTTAAGACCATACACACTCCGTATTACAATTGATTATGCAATGTTTTAAATGCTTGTCAATCCCAATTTCTCCTATTGTAAGTATCTTATTACCTTTCACTTCATTTATGTCTTTCTTAATTTTTTCCAAGTGTTGGTGTTTAAACTGCTTACATTTTGATTAAAGGTAATAAATTGTTGTCTAAATAAGTAAATATCATGAGGAAAAAGTGATTTTTTCTTCGTAAATACATTTTCATTGTCCGCTTTTATATTCAATTATTACAACTTTCTACTTTCTTTTTAGTGGTTATCACAAACCTGTACGTGAAATATGTTTACATAATTATCGCTCTAGAGATAACTATCACTAGAGGGACTTTTGCTATTTTCTTTCGCGGATGCATCGACTGATTTCAATGAACAAAAATGATATAATGGGCATCGAAAATGTGTACCGTCCTTGGCAACAAGGACTTACAACAAGCAATGTACTGTTTGTCAAAATTCAACAAATCAACACTGGTGATGTTTGATTGACTTTAAGACACTGAGCAAAATTGATAAGCATCATTTTCGGGGTATAGCTTACACTGTTTAAAAGAAACACTTGACAGTAAAAAAGCTTAGTACTCCATGGTAACCCTATGTTTTGAAAAATGAGCGAAAACAACAGCGTGTGAGAATATCAAAACAATTATTTAAAAAAAATAAAAAAAATTAGTCTTCCACGTTCGTCTGAAATTCAAACAGATAATGAAACTTGAATCCATTGCTTTAAACCTTAAAAAACACAATAAGATGCACTCGACAAAAACAGCCAAAGTCTGAGAAGAGCAAAGAATTGCTAAATCACAAAAACAGTTTTATATGCCATTTTCTTAAATATTGATGGTCTTGTCGTTCAAATTCTTATTCGGGGAGACGACTCAATTTCTGGAGAAATCTACAAAGCAAAATTTTGCAAAAAATCAAAAGGTTTATGAAAGGATGGAACCAGAATCAGGAATCAAATACTTTAAATTTCTTCATTACAGCGTCCAAACCCACACGCCATGAAAAGTAAAGGAGTTTTCGAGATAAACAGATCGTTAATGTTTTCTCACACCAACAATATTCGCCAAATCTTTCACCCTTTGACTTGTTTCATTTTCCAAACTTAAAAAAACACCTTTCAGGAAGAAGAAACAAGTCCAGGAAATCATAGGATCTACCATATTTCAGTTTACGAAGGGCCATACTCAAAAATGTGTTCTAAAACAATAAAAAAAATTTGATAAAAATGTTACGGACATCGATTTTAATCAAAGAGAGCATTTAAAAGAAATCATTAAGACTAAATCATTGAAAAACGTTTTTGGTTTCTTTCCGAGCACCGAGGACATTATTTATTGAACATCCCTTGTACATTGAGGAAATGGATAAATGGCTATTAGACTAGTCTCTGCAGCTCCATACGAAAGACGTTCAGGCACAGGAAACATCAAGACTATACATGTACAATGGCACTTAGAAAGTATAGTTTATCCAACCACATATAAATACACCTGTCTCAAGTCTAAGTTAGGCAATGTTGAATTGGACAAAGTCAAACAACTAGCATTATTATATGATTGAATATTCCTATTTTTCTGATTGGCAGAGATCCAACTATGTGGAAGAAATACTACGTTATATTTACCTACACGTGACGTTCCAGGTGAATATAAGGATTTATTTCCTCTACATTGATCTAAAAATAGACCTGGAAATTCTAAATTGATACAAATTGCTTTGAAATGTTATTTAAACGGCTATGAATTTTTCTCATGTGAACAAAACATAAGCGAATATAGTCATCTTCTTACTTCAAAAGTGCAGTACGCAGAGCAATCTACTTTACATTGCATTCATCAATCTGACATAGGTGGTCGACCGAACAATCAGGAAACGCCTTTTCGAGATACTGCCCACCTAAACTGCAGAGCTTAGTAAAGTAAATTTACGACATTTCAATAAGCATCTTTCAGTTTGACGGCGACATCTCAGATGACGTTGGAGTAGTACGTGGATTTAAGTAGGGTGTATACTATTCCTAAAGCGTTTAAAATCTGCTTTGCTCTTTTTTTTCAATTTGTTTTTGGGTCATCAAATAATCTACCTTCACATTAGATAGATTGCTGCCTCTTTATGGTTTACTTGCGTTCTTAATCTAAGGAAAGGAATGTCGCTATTGGAGACATTCAAATGTATAGGCATATAAAAGAGCAATTGCTTTTAATACTCAGGTTGAACGCCAGAAACTGATGGACGAGTTTTCAAGAATATATTATCTATTTGGGCTAATTTTTAGTCCAAAAGACTCAGGACATAGGCCAAGGAACACCAATTACACCAAAGAGTGGAACAACTGGAAGTCTCAACTCATTCTAATACCAGAGTTCTTAAGCTACAGACACAACCTCTAGACATCAAAAGCAGTGAATACATCAGTTAAGCCGCACCAACACCGGTCAATATATCCAAAGCTGTATGGGAAATTAAACAATCTGATTCCATGGAACAACACTAATGGAGAATCCTTGGTACACCCGACAAGACGGATCAACAACAATGTGTCATTAAAAGCAGGTACATGAATATATTTTATGAACACCCTCCTCTGTCTTGTTGAATAAGTCAAGTGCATAGAATAGATGAAGGACGCATGTCCTAGGATATCCTGTATAGAGAACACTAAGCAGTCAATGAAGGGTACATCGTTCACATCCCCACTTCTTAGACGTGACAAAAACTTTCGGCGTTGATACATACATTGTATTGTTTGGAAGCACTTGCAGCAGTCAGAACAGGCCTAGAAACTACTCATTTAAAGAGGTGAAAACAGATGAAGGAAGAATAGAAGAAAGAGTAATAAGACAACAGCAACTTCAAGAGGCTTATACGGCTGCAGCAGACAACAGAAATCCAGGGACAGCCTCTACAAGCACAGATGAAGGTGCTTCCTCCCTCCCAAGGATGTTATTGTAAAAAAAAAGATTAAATATAGACCTTTCTGTGAAGCTAATTAAAACTCTTAATAAGACTTTGTACATGTAAACTACAAGGGGATTAATAGTTCAGCTGGGTTTTTGATTTTGATTTGCAATAAAGGGATTTAAATTGGATGTTACTTAAATTTCTGTGAAATTCTTTTGAAATGTTATTACTACTGCATTTTGTCGGTACACTGAGATGTGCAATATTATTTTTTTTTGTATTTTGACAGAGTCCAAGATTACTAAAATTTGAATTGTTTGTGAGAATTTCAAAATGATCAAAGTGAGAATTACATATCATCAAATTCCCTTGACTATAATTTCGTATAATTTAGTTTTCAGTAATTGAACGATAATCATGATCTCGTGACTTATTTCCCAGAGGAAACTGAGTTGTTTATAAACTGTGTATCTTTTGCATAATGAGTACCTGATGTCAACAAACACTAAGGATGTGGTTATAACAAATAAACATGGACGTGTTAACTCTTTCTTTGATATGACGTGACGTGAAATCTGCTGTCCTCCCCATCACTGGTTTTGACTGTGTGCTCAATTAAAAATTGGGAATAGAATGTTTCCATGTCTTATTGTCTTATGAAAAAGAAACGTTTTCTTCCATTTTATACGTTGTTTTCTTTTTGTTGTCCTCCTCTTTCAAAGAACACATCCTCGTGGACCGATTTCGTTGGCATCATTCTGTGACAGTGGTAGTCGTTTGATTTGATTGATTTGTAGCTTTCACGTGTTTGTTATTTATTTTCTCTTGTACACATTCATATTCGCCATCACTCTGGAAAACGATTCATGAATCAATAAAAATGGATTGTGTTTGATTACTGATTTTTTTTCTTCTTGATTAACAAAATAATATTTATGGGAATGGTTGCAACATGGTTATATGTCATCTAAATAATATTTAGATGACAAATAATCATGTTGCAACCATTCCCATAAATATGAAGATGAATGATTAAACTAATCCTTATAATGACCTACATCAAGATCAAATTATACTAAAGTGAGTGTGTTTTATTCCATGAGATTAAAATCCCATAAATTTCAGATTGTGAATTAGCTTTTCGTGTTATCCATATGGCTCATCTCATTTTCTGTTTTTATTTGAGGCACTCATAGCATCTATCTCGGCTTTCGTGATTAACTATTGAGTTAATTACGATTAACAAAGCATATCGTATCCTATCAACGACTATTCAATAAAGTGTGGAATAATTCTAGGAAAATGATCGTTGTTTGAAGCAGCGTAAAGCCATAAAATTTCTGGTTATGCGCTCTACCCTTTAGAAAATATAAAAATTTATCCTAAAACTTCAGTTTGTTATTGATGAAATGATCACTGTAATTTTGTCATTTTCTGATAAAATGTAGTATTTTGGTGATATGCTTAAAAATAAATTGAAGAAATTAAAATTTTAATTTTGAATGTGTAGAAATTATTGCTTCATGTGTTAGAGATAATGGGACCGCAAATTACTTAAAGAGGACGTAAATCAGAATGTATGGACTTTAGTACCATCATAAAATATGAAGAACACGTCAAGTAATCAAGCTCAAAGTCCACTGAAACAATTCATATTGGAAGTAGAGCAAACACTGACGACAAACACAACAAGGATCGGATCAGATACCAGGGAACACTAAGCATCTCCTGTTGACGGGTCACACCAATTCCTTGTCATGATCGGAAATAAACAGTGTTAAAATAAAAGTTTTCATGTAACAATTTTAAAAACGACGGTCAACATTCGACTTAAAGTTTTTGCTGACAAGGTCATGGTATCAACTAAAAAAATTGGGAAAAATTGAATTTATTTGTACGAGACTGTTGATATTCTTGTTTCATTAACTTATTTGTCAATAGTTTGTCTCGTTGTAAAAACTGTTCATATGTAGAGCATACTTTGCGTATCGAATCATCTGGAGTAGAAAAAAATGAGTATGAAGATAATGGTATAATTTTACTTAAACAAAAGAACTTGACTATAGAAAAGTTGAAGTTATAGTTGTTTGGCCATTAGGCAACCCCAACTCTACAGTTGTACGTAGTTAATGTAGCAAAGTACATTTATCTACTTTAAGATTGGACTATCTTGAAATCTGGATTTTCTTTTATTTGAAAACTTTGAAAAATAAATGTACAACAAATTCATATGCTAAATAGCATGTTACTTGAAACAAATTAAACAAAAGATGCTATGAAATAGCCTTCATTTGATCACAGTTGTCTTATTTTTATACATGGACCCATGTACATATTTTATGAGCGTCCATTTGAAAATACATACTTTTTTCTTTCAAGAAAATGGTGAATTGAATAAAACAATTTATCCCACTTGAATGGTAGTTTGCGAATTGTAATTCATATCGTGATTACACTGTCGTCATTATGTGAGCTACTTTGTTTTTCATATTTTTTATGGGGTTTCGAACACTTTGTAGAATTAAAAGCAGGGGAACTATGGATACGTTTTAACTTGACTCTTTTTCTAGAACTATCTTGTGTAGACTGACTGAGCCGATTGTCACTATAATTTTGGTGTATTGTGTTGTCATTAAGAGTTACAGTTTTACGCAGTTCAGATGAATTGGAATGATATCCCCTATCTGTATGTTGGTTTGCTGAAATGAGATTTGACACGCTCGACATACTTTCGTCACTACTTTCCATTTCTTTTTCACAATCGTGGTTAGATGGATGCTTGTCATTGCTCACACACAAAACTTTGATTTGAAGATCGTCGAGCGCACCGAGTGAGATATGTTCTCTATCAACTGGAACATTTTCGTAAGAGTGTAAGATTTGTCTACCAGTTCCGTCGATTTTAGAGCGGCTCCAGAGCTTCTGGTGAAGATATTTCACTAGCTTCAAGATCAGTGCTTTCCGCAACAGAACATACAACCAGGGATCAAGAATTTGATTTATTCCTGCAAATCGAACACCCAGGAGATCTGCTTTCCTATTTGTTACACCTGTGATCTGATTTATAATGATGTTTATCTGAAATAAAAAAAATACTTTAAGAATGCAATTAATTCGTTCATAAATTCCCGTGACAGTGGAAAATTTTCTACGAGATGCTAAACAATATTTACAGGTTATGTAAAGAGCAGATGAGTTTTTTTTTTAACATGTACATGCATATCTTCTTTAATGCCTTGCTCATAAGAATGTTGTGTACTCATTAAACTGAAGAATTTTATCCTTTTAATTTTGCACTTGTCTGTTGCATTATGATCGTGTAAGTGTACAGAGAGTAATGAGCATCGAAGATTTCAAGATATCTGCATCTAAAAGCAGTGATTTTTTTACCAGACGTAGGTAAAACTCCTGTATGCTACCAGACATTTGGCTAGTCAAGGAAAAGATCTTCCAGATTAAGGTGATAGTTATGAATAATTGATAAAACCAAAAAATTAGTCGAGATTATCTTGAATACTATTAATAAGTTTCACGATCGAGATTCGACTTTTTTTACGACATTGAATTAAAAGTAGCATCTGTGTTGATTGGGATTTCCTTTGACAGATACCGAATATAATAATGCAATAAGTATTTTGACCAAAGTTTATTGATTCATATAAGTCATTAGTGAGGGTAATTTTCCAGGCCGGTTCTTCGGATGAGACCATATAAACCGAGATCCCATTACCCAGTAGATGCTGGCACAAAAAAGATCCATCGCTGCTCAATGGCCGTAAGTGTCGAATATAGGACAAAATTTGCAGCTTTCCACCGGCAAGTGGTGCATGGCGTCTCCATAGGAGTGAAAAATTCTCGAGAGGGACGTTAAACAATATGCATACAAACAAACGAGAGAATACGAAATCCGTGGTTTTGTATATTAACAAAAGCTGGATAAACTCATTTTTGAGTAATTAAAAATAGTTTTTTCACGTTACTTTCTTTATAAACTTATTAAAAAGATAAGTTTCTATTTAAAAAAAATGTAGCATTACTTTATAACGAGACAGTTTTCCCATTTTTACGAGTTAGTTATCTCGTTACACGAGATGATTATCTCTTTATACCGGATTAAGTACCTCGTTAAAACGAGTTATATGCACGAGTTAGCTACATCTTTAAAAAGACCTTTCTTTGCGTTTGAAAAAGTCCGTTGTAATTAAATTATTTTCATCACAACTAGAGGAACTTTGTGTACTGAACTCACTAAATGATACCCCATCCCGCCTCCCATATGAACCTAATGGCAAAATCCAGGCTCTGGGAAACTGATGGTTAACCCCGAAATAGAGATCAAAAAAGTGAAATAGGAGATGTGCAATGGCAATTATATTATAAAGAATCCGCGAAGTTGCCGATAAGAGATGGGTACCCTTCAATATTATTGTAATGGAAAACCCAAAATATATATCGGATAAAGAAAGTAAAGTATGAGGTGCACAATGGAGCTATGTAACAAACTGAAAGATTCTATGAAAGCATCATTAAGATTCATTCAGTGGTATACGAGGATTTGCGGATAAGAGATAGCTATCCCAAAGCGTAACAGACGGAGGTACAGCTAGACAGAAGGAAGGACGGACATCCCGATCACTATATAACCTCCCACTTTCGCAGAATATTTTTGTTACATATTGCCATCGTGCATGTCCTATTTTACTTTTCGATCGGACACATATTTCGTGTTTCCCATAGAAAAACATTGACAGTGCCATTCTTTCTATAAAATTGAAGGGTACCCTTCTCTTATCCGCATGTCCTATTTTACTTTTCGATCAGGCACATATTTCGTGTTTCCTATAGAAAAACATCGACAGTGTCATTCTTTCTATAATATCCGCAACTCCTCCTATATCACTGAATACTTATATTTCACAGATTCTTTATTTAAAAATGCCATATGACCTCCTATTTAACATTTTGATCTGACACTTATTTCGAGTCTCCCACAGCAAAACATGGAATTTGCCACTATAATCATACGGAAGGCGGGAGTATCATTTTGTGAGCTCAGAGCTCACAGTACCTCTAGTTTTTTTTTATGACCACATCGAAAATGTTTAACAATGTAATTTTTTTTTGAAAAAAAAATTGAAAATAAAAATAAATGGTATAACAACTTAATTTTTGAAACTTACATTGATTGGCAACCAACAAGTTGTGAAGACAAGAGTGATAGCACACAGGAAAATGACCATCTGAGTTTCAGCTTCTCTCTTTATTGACTTTGTTTTACTCTGATTCGTGTTGTGTCTCCTGTGACAATACGGTGAATTGTTCGCCACCCTTTTTCGTCTCATTTGTAGTAATGTCACAACAACAGCGATATTACACCCGAGGTTCAATAAAATTATCACAATATTGGTTGATGCAAATATTGATGCATATATGATGTCACTCACACTTTCTTTATGAAAGTTCAAAAAACACCAAGATCCTGGAAATTGAATTTCATAGCTTCCTATTCCAACAAATGGCCATGAACAGAAAAACATCACAATAATCCAACAAGCTGCGATAGCTATAAAAGCCTTTTTCTTCGTGGCAACTCTTGCATGGAAATAAGCAAACCGTAGAGCAAGTAATCGTTCTACTGACATAGCACACACAAGAAGGGGCGTTAAGCCTCCAAATAGGATCATAGCAAAAGCATGATAACGACAAAGGGGTTTCCCTCCTACCCATTTTAAATTGTTGGCGTACACAACAATTGCAATCGGTGACGTCATTAGCTGGCCAATCAAATCTGTCCAAGCCAATCCGGCCAGTAATGTGTAAAATACCGTCCTTTTGGCCTCTTTGCGTGACGTATACAACACTACAAGTGCTAGAATATTTCCCAGAATTCCAGTAGTAAACATGATAATGGGAGTAGAAAGACTGATTCCCATTCCTTCCTGACGACATCCGGTTTTGTTGAAAGAATCACAAGGATTATCCATTCGAGTCCGATCGTCCGCCATGATTGTGGTAAGATCTTGCGTTATGCCATTAGTGTTGAGTAGAGAGAACAAACCCGTTGGTTGCGTGACGTGGTAACTTGTTACCTCTGTACTTTCCATTTTTCTGTCTAATACCATCGTCTGTACGACCTGAAATTATATATAAATAAGGATATTTACCATTTATTGTTTTCCCCTTGATTGTTTTCTTTCTCTAGGAAACGTGTTAAAAATGTGCGTGTACACTACACGATTGACAATTACAATATAAATACAGATATTCTGAAGTTCACCAATCTTAAAAAAGCTTTAAATATGATCAGTTAAAAAACAATTATAAGATACTAATTAAATGGATGGTTCAAGGTTTGTTTAATGCAGCGATACTTTTAATTTCTCTACTTATAGGCGATTGCCTCTAACGAAGAATCCCAACCCATGCATATTAACTCATTCCCCCATTAGGAACTCATTCACCCATTCACCTTCTATTATCTGTAAGCATTTTAATTTCTTTTTTTTGTGGTTTTGATGGTCTTTAAAAATTTTAAGAAAAGTTTTGTTCCATAAGTAATTATAAAGAAAAATTCATTCATTGTCTGTGAAAATCATATGAAATACTAGTCTGATAGTAGTCTGATATTCATATGACTTAATTTGCCCTTTAACTCAAAATTGTGCTCACTAACTCATTTTTCTACTTCGGATTTTGCTTCACGCTAATACACAGAATCAAAGTGAGCCAAACTTGAAAAGTTTATTATTTTTTCTACGAGTTATCTCAACAGAAAACAAACGAGTGGGGGTGTTTTAATTAGAAATTATTTCATTCAAATAACAAAGAACTATAAATTACGAAAGCCCTCGTGACATTTAAGACAATTAAAAAGCTTGTTGGAAGAGTAATTTAAAGACAATAAAAATATAAACAGCTTCCAAGATTAAAAAAAAATGAATGAACACTGGTCTCCCCAACTTTATTTTAGAATATATCTCCAAAAGCTAGAGGGTATAAAAGAAAATAAAGAAATTACTGCAAAAAATCTGAATGGCAAACTCTTTGATGATGCCCATTTACACAATTACATTTCAAACATACAACAATGTACCATTAAGTTTAAAATATTAATTTCCTGTGCTATCTTTCAGGAAATAAAACAATAGTTATATGAAAAAAGTTTCATGGGACCAGCTCTTGCATCTGTGTGAGATTCTCTTTTGTAATGAATCAAATTGCTTGTCAGCATGCAATATGTCACACTAAAATATCGACTTATCAGAGAGAAAAAAAATATATGAAAGATTAACTCTACAACTATCATCCGTAATTGCAAGGCAATCAATCGATTTTTTTTTGACGCAAAATGACTTCTTTAAACCAAAAAAGTAAGCTATGAACATGTACTTATACTTCATGAAATTCCAAAGCCACCGTTTGCATGGACACTGTTCTAAGTTCGCAACCAAAACTTAACCGATTTAAAAAACAGAAATGGCATTGAATATTAACCATTTTAAAAAGTAGAAGTGACATTAAATATTTAAGGAAAACTCTGAGATTTTCTCGGTAATTGCATACACTCGTATATACATATATTGTAAGTGTTCTATTATTTTTCAAGTTGGTTCTTTTCATTATTCATATTTTTCACTGTTTATAAAATTAAAACAACTGCTACTATGATCTGTATTTCTTTACATATTGAAGTTGATGTTTTTACGTGAGCATTCCTCAGCGTACACATGTGAGTACAAATTTAGAACTAGAAGTAAAACAACACTACATCACGAATCAACTAACTTTTCATGTGTGTGTGTGGGTGGTGGTGGTGGGGGGGGGGGGGGGTGAACCCTCTCTTAATTGTGCTGTTCTAAAGAATACTGCAAAACAAAGTTTCTTTGTGGATTTATGAAACATTTAATGAACTTTTCTTCTCGTCAAGGAATTTTAATTTGCTTGGTAATACTGTAATTAGTGACCATCCAAATTGAAACTAATTGCCCACTCCTTCCCCGACCTGAAATTGTTTCCTATGTGCCTGGATATATACAACCTAAATAATACAGTATATGCAACAAAATTTTGGGTAAAAATAAAACAAACTTTAGAAATTCAGAAATTGAACGGGATTGAAAATTATCGTTTCTTCGAGGTTTCTCACTTAGAAAAGTTTTTAGTCGGGTCATTCTTAGCCAGTAGGTCGGGAGAGAGCAACCAAACAATTTTTCCAAGATTTATTGGGGAATGGAAGATTTGAAACTTATTTTGCATTTCTAGGGATTTTTTGTTGTTGTATTATATGATAAACTTTTTAAAAACAAAAAATTGTGATGATCCAAGTTGACGAAAAGTCAGGCAAATTTAAGGGTAAAACATTGCATTTCACTTAAAAATCCTGTCATACTTTCATCACCTCTAAATCTACCATCTTCCTTCACTATAAATAGATCAAGTGACAGCTGTCTTTTTATAAATCTTGAACTTTTCTAACAAGGAAGTCGAATTAACAATTCTTGTGAAAGATGACAAAGAGATAAGAACGTCGATTTTATCATTATATAATGTATTACTGAAAAGGTACGATAAAACTCGAGAATGAAAAAATGCTACAAGTGTAGTCAGCAGACTCTGATATATTTCAGGTTTCTTAACCCAAATCGTTCTTTGCTGTTACATCTTTAAATTAGCGCTTAACTTTAATAAAAAAAAGTGTTATTCAACCATAATAAATATTGCAGTAGTATCAAGTAAAGAATATATAAGAAATACAAAGCTTGAAATGAAGCTAGACTTCCGACTTCTCCCAAAGAGCGTAAAATATTCAGCAAAAAAAAAAACCTTTTGAAATTAGTAGAAAAGGAAAAAACCACGTACTTATCTAACTATTTAAGGAAGCAAATACAAGGTAAAATGTTATTCATAGCCAATAGATTACACTTTGATATTACTTGCTTAGTTTGGGATATAAATAGGCCTATTTTTCGAATTTCGATTCCCATTACTTTTAAAAATAATATTTGTTTGCCGTCTTCCGAGTCTTGCTTAAAATAAGGGCCAGTCACCAGGGCAGGTGCGGAAACTTTCCTTATGGAACGCCGTCACTGCCTTATAGCAGAACGCAACAATTGCACTGCGTCAACCTTCAATTACATTATGTCAACTCCATATGACAGTTACTCACACAACTATTACACTGTGTTAACCTTCTATTACATTATGTCAACTCTACATGATATTAACTCATACTACTATAGCATTGTGTGAACTTTCCTTTACATTATGTCAACTCTTTATGACATTTACTCCCACTATTATTTTATTGTGTCAACCTTCCATTACATTATGTCAACTCTTTATGACATTTACTCACACTACTATTGCGTTGTGTCAACCTTCCTTTATATTATGTCAACTCTTTATGACATTAACCCACACTACTACTGCATTGTGTCAACCTTCCATTATATTGTGTCGATTCTTTATGATATTATCCCACACTACTATTGCATCGTGTAAACCTTCCTTTACATTATGTCAACACTTTAAGACATTTACACATTCTTGCATTTGCATTTCGTTATGTTTACTGTTCATGACATTTAATTAAACAACAATTACATTGTGTTAACCTATCATTACATTATGTCAATTCTTTATGATATTAACTCACACTACTACATTATGTCGATTCACTATTACGTTATGCGAACACGGGTATCCTCGGCCTTTATATGAGCATACCGTATTTTCCGCAATCGGCAATCCTCGGCTGACTCCGCTACGCTCCATTCAAACGTTATAGGTACGAGTCATCCGAGGAATTCCGATTGTATTTTCCGCGTTCCGAGAGCACTAAAATTGGCGGGAGAGAAAATTGCCGTAGAAGAAATCTCAGCGATTTGGGAATGGCATCTTTAAATAAAAATTTTAAGCGACAAAGGATTGACAATCTTGAAACGTGCAAAGCCTTAACACTGCGACTGTGAATTAAAGTCACGTCGAAATTCAATGGCGTTTACTTTAATCTGATAATTAAATAAATCAAATATTATGAGTCGTGCAGCAATTTTTTTTCTTTTTATTTTAAATTGTTCTTTGTTTATTTGTTTGGTTTTTTTTTTTTTTTTGGATAAAAGTCTTAAACTTCTGATCTTACTAAGAACATTGTCATAATTTTTTTTATCAGTCTTGAACTTTCCTTTTTTTTAAAAGTGTAAACACATCGTATAACACACGTGCACTGGTGGGTTGGGGGGAGGGGAAAATCCCGCCCTACCATCTTTAGTGACCAAAATCTACATGTACAAAAAATTAATAAATTTATTGGTTTTACTTTGTAGGACATTGCATTAGTTTCACATTAAGTTTAGCTGAATTAAGTTGAAAACTTTTTTTTATAAAACTATAAAGCCTGAGAGCTTCTCTGCTTTCCCCTTGGTCTCCAACCATAAACCGTCCCCCTTCAGGCTTGGACAATTTTTTTTGTTCAAGATTCTCATATCCGCTACTGACATGTGTTCATGCATGCTTACTAAGGCATATTCAATTGATTTAGATGAGGGATTGGTAGATTTTTTGTAATAGAATTCTGGCCCTGGAATAGTTGAAAAAATTACTAATTCCAGTGCGTGACGTATCATCTTTTTCGAAAGGAGAGGGGGGTTAGCCAGAAAAAAAATATTCGCCCGAAAAAAAAACTTGAGAAGCCAAAAAAAAATTGTCTAATCCAAGCCCGAAAAAATCCTATTTCGGGGAGGGGGGTCCAACTTCGATCAGTCCTAATTTTTTTGTCAGATATACTACATTACCCTCAGTGGACTATACTTCAACAAAAAGTGGGGGTGGGGGCTGTACTTTCAATGAACATTACATTTTCTATTGTAAAGTTATGTTTGGGAAAAGAGGGGGGTTGATATTTTGTGCCTCTAATTCTTCCGTATCAATCAGGACCCCCCCCCCCTCTTACCAGTCATAAAAACACGGTCGTCAACATTCATTTTATACCAGATATACAGCTTTGAGATAATGTAAATGTATTTTTACATCAGGTAATGCACTTTTGGAATCAACATGATAAAGAGTTAACACAATATAAAGATATTTTAAGATCACATAAGAAAGAGTTGACATAACGTAATTATATATCCACATCACGGAATGGAGTTTTGACATAATGTGATAAAGTGTTGATATAATATAAAGATATGTTCACATAATGTCATACACTTTTTACACCACGTAATAAAGCACTGACATAAAGGTAAGATGTGTTCACCTCACATCATGATGCTCTCGCCGTAAAATAAAGATAAACCCATATCATGTAATAATGCTTTGATATAATAAAAATATACACTCTCGAAAAGGAATGGATTTTTGACTTCATGTAATGATAAGTTTAATTATAAAACACAATTCACTTGACGTAATGCAATTTTGACCTCTCATATTAAAGAAATGAAATGATGTAAAGAAACATTCATTTCACGTAATAAAGTTTTAACACAATGTAAACACATTATCGCTTCACATAATGAATTTTCGACTTCAAGTTATGAAGTGCTGACATAATGAAAGGGTGTATTTACTTCATGTAATGCAGCATTGACATGATGTAAAGATATTTTTACATAATCTCATAAAGAATTGACATAACGTAAAGATATGTTCACATCACGTAATGATAAATTGACATAATAAATGCATAGTTGTATGCTATAAGGCAGTGTTGGCGTTCCATATTTCCTCCAAAAATATTTCATTATAAATTCAGAAATTAAAAGGGATTGAAAATAATAATTTCTAGAAGATAAGAAAAGTGTTTAGTCTGGTCATTCTTAGCCAGTAGGTCGGGAGATGGCAATCAAACAATATTTCAAAATTTTTTTGGTAATGGAAGATTTGAAAATTATTTTGCATTTCGAAGGATTTTTTGTTGTTGTATAATATGCATAAACTTTTTACAAACAAAAAATTGTAATGATCCAAGTTGACGAAAAGTCAGGAAAATTTAAGGGTAAAATATTGCATTCCACTTAAGAAGCCTGTCATACTTTCATTACCTCTACCATCTTTTCTATAAATAGATCAAGTGTCTAATAAGGAAGTCGAAGTTTACTTTTTTTGTGAAAGATGACAAAAATATAAGAGGGATGATTTTATCATTATATATTGTATCGCTAAAAAGGTACAACAAAACTCGAGAATCACAAAAAGTTACCAGTTAGTAAGCAGACTCTGATATATTTTGATAATTCTTAAACCAAAATCGTTCTTTTTTGTTACAAAGATACAAAGCATGTTCCAGTTAATGTTCTACCAAACCTCTTTCTTTACTACTCACACTATTAACAGTAGTGAATGAGAAACTTACTTTAAGAGTACTGTTCAACAATATATTCGGAAATAGGTGTAAATCAGATGTGGATACTAAAAAAATCCAACTTTTGGAATATTTGAAATCGTAAAACTTTACCAAAATAAACAACTCGAAAACTCATGACTTTCCAACTTTATACACAACCATTCCCCACGATAAATTAAAGTCCAGGCTTTTTGATATCATTGACAGCTGCTTTTTCAATAAAAATTGAACGTAAATTAGCTCACCTTGTCATTAGTCATTTGCAAAATTACTTTAATTTGTTATAAACATTCAGATTATTCGTGCAAGCACTCTGAAGTAGATATTAAAAAGATGCTAGAGTTTCTGATTAATTCTACATATATGGTTTTTGAATAACCATGTCTTCCAACAATCTACTGGGATTCTAATGGGTACCAATTGCGTATTTTTGTACTCTTATGAAGCAGAATATGTTCAAAATCTTTTACGTGAAAAGAAGAAAACGTTTCCAACTCGACATTTAGATATATCGTCGATGCATTGTTCATGAAAAATAGTTATTTTCATTTTTATGACGATACGATATATCTCAGTGACCTTGAAATAAAAGATACCACAAAGTCTGACGCATCTGCTTCATATTTGGATCTTTTACTAGAAAAAGACCTAAATGTTTATCTAACAACAAAGCTTTATGATAAACTTGATGACTTAAACTTTTCAGTCGTCAAATTCCCTTACATATGCAGCAATATACCTTTGTCGCGTGCACACGTAGTTTATATCTCTCAGTTTCGATACGGAGGAACAATTTCTAAAATGGGGTAAGTCATTGACAAAAAAGTTGATGAAGCAAGAATATCAGCAGTCTAGTTTAAAGTCATTTCGCAAGTTCTTTGGTTGATATAATGACCTTGTCAGCAAATACAATTTATCATTAAGTCAAAGTTAGGTCATTATTTACACAATGAGTTGTCCATGGATTTTTTTTCCATTTCTTCCCCGAATATGACAAAGAGCACAGAGCGGGTGTGATTGGTCGGCAGGGATGCTAACTCCTCCATGGCATCTGATCCCACCTCTGATGTACAGAGGTTCGTGTTTGCTCTGCTCCTATTTTGTAATGTTTAATGGACTTTTGAGCTCGAATACTGTTCGCTATCTCCGAATATTTCATCTATAAATTAGCGCTTAACTTTAATTAAACAAATAGAAGTGTTATTCATACTATGGATTACCTAACAAGAGCGTACAATTACTACATATTTATAATATTACAGCAGTGTTAAGCAAAGTAAATCATAATGAAAAGGAATGAAATGAAGCTAGACTTCGCCTTCTCCAAAAAAAAAAAAAAAAAAAAAAAAAAAAAAAAAAAAAAAAACTTAAAGATTTTCTTTAAAGAAAACTTTTGGATTTAATGGAAAAGGAAACACCACTTGTCTTGCTATTTTAGGGAAGCAAGTACAGGATAAAATGTTATTCAAAGCATGAAAAGTACACTTAGATGTTACATGCATAGTTTGAGATGGAAATTAACAGGTCTAGTTTTCAAGTTTCGATTTCTATTTACAAACTTAAGATTTGGGTTTGTCCCGCTTCCAACAAAACACCAAATTTATTCGCCTCACAGGTGTATTTAACAAGTTCTGTATCTAGTTAAAATGATTTGTGAAAAAACACATGCCATGTATCCTTTTTTACAGCCAAAAAAAAAATTGCGGCAGAAAATTATTTCCAGCTTCAATACAATCACTTTACAAACAGAAAAATGCATTCATTTTGCAATTATTCATGTAAGGATTATTCATTTTCCAAAGATTAAAATAAAATTTACATGCATCATTCTTTGTTTCTCCCGGAGGAGATGCAGGTTCGTAAAGCTTAAGGAAACTTTAACACTCGAAACACGGATATGATGTCGTCCGCGGTGATAGAATCGGAAATTGGATTATAATGATAAACAGAAACAAACAACTATTTTCAGCACTAAAACATCTATTTTGATTTATCACTTCGATTTTACTACTCTACTTTAAATGCAATCTGCAGTGAACTGGAAATATAAGGAAGAATGAATCCATTTTAAGTAAAGATTTTATTACAAATTGAATGTGTAAGAAAAAATGCTGTTACAATAAAGTTTGTTTAAATAATTTTATTTCAGATTCTTACCTGATCGATGATTTACACATTTAATCCAGTTTGAAAAAATGGGTACTCGGATAACTCTAGCCAAAAGTACTTCGAGCCCTTGTCTTCAGAAGGTCAAAATCCTAAATCAGCTGATATTCATATAACTTTATCGTTAAATAGAAGACTATGTAGAAATTAGGAAGGATAATCCGAATTTCAATATGAACTCCATGTTTACTCCACAAAAGATTGCCGGTGATTAATTATTCTTCAATAGATTGCTCGGGAGGGACGGCGAAACTCTTGTCAATAACTTTAAGACGTTTGTAAACAGTCACACGTGCTTTAACTTTCACCCAGATCTTCTAGTTATATTTGATGAAACATACAGAAGCTTTACTATCAATACTTGATCATTCAAGCTCCTGCAAACTGCTTATCAAAAACTCCCTAGCATCTATAAAATGTCCGATCACTGAGCCTTACCCAAGCTCTCGTAAAGTAAACAAATGAGGGCAATCTCTAGACTTCACGTGGTGTATTCGTCCCTACCGTTTTAGTCTGATGAAACTTAGTATCATTCGGTGAATCGTTTTTGGGGGGATACCCGTTCGTGCACAACATCATGTTCAATGCGATGGTCACTTAGGGAAATCTTCAAACCCATCAAACACTATTGCATTGCATAATGTAATTTGTTTGATGGCAACTCAGTGCCATTCACGCAATTTGAGATGACAAAAATATTGACATTGATAAAAAATACTTTTTGAACGGAAATTAATTGCAAATAATCTCTCAAATATTTTCCACTCTGAGATAATGCGTCGAAAGCTGTCCAGATATCAAAACTGGTCGACAGGGTGATTGCAGCTTTTAAACAGGAATCTAATGAAATTTTGATGATGACTATTACTTCGTCTGCCATGTGTCACCAGCTTTCCCTGAACTCGTGAAGTTTTTTTTTCCAAGAACCATCCTATACTATATTCGATTTCAATTTAAAGAATTAAATACTCTTTTGACTGTTTTTTTTTTCATAAGGTTGTACAAATAAAAGTCTGTATATATGTACATGTGTATTTGACTTTGACTGTGCTTACAAGAATTTCATTTGCAAACAATGTATTTCGTATGGGTCTTCTCTTCTTCTCGTGTCTGACTTTTTTCATTAGTATCATTATTTGATCAGGAATCAGAGTATTCAGGATGCCTATATATGTAAATTCATGTGTATTTAGCTTGGTCAAATAAGGTGTTTCGGGGCTTTTGACTGTGCATTTTAAACTGTCATTTTCAATGAAAAATTTCATGCATATGCAAACAATGTATTTGCCTACAGTCTCACAGAAAACGGTAATTAGTATGTTCATGGCCTCTTCTTTAAACCAATATCAAATTTAATATAGGTATCCGGTTTACTTTTCATATGATTTCAAATTGAATGTCATGAAAATACTTTTTTCATTAGTTTTCTATCATTAAATTGATTATGAGCAAATGAATCAAATAATTAGCCTAAAGTTATTTACTAGATCTTGACCTTAAGACGCCTAACTCCAAACATAATACAGGTATGATAAACTTCACACATTCTGATATGTTTCATTAACCAACTGACACGTATACTTTGCGTTAAAGCTTTGGAGTATTAAGCGATAAATAAGTTTTCCTTTTTAATTTATTAAGTACGCACTTTTAACGTCCTTTTAACCCTTTTAAAAATAAGGCGATCTTCAATATATCTGTTTTGCAAATGATCATGTACATTTACCAAAAATATGCATTATTGAATGTAATCATGGCTAAAAGAATGTTTCTTGGGGTAAGCTTTGTCAAGTTTAATATGGAATAAATTAATTGGAACTTACTTCTTCTTCTTTTTTTGATCTTTGGGAAATTGAATAAATGATTTCAGAATGTTAATTTACTAATTATTTCTGGAACTTGAAAGGTCTCAAATGAAAGAAGAAAATCTTAGTATGGTGGCAAAACTTTGGACTTTGTTGTTGTTTTGAATGAATCTTATACTTGCTGCAATAAAGTACGTCAGTTATAAAGAAATCATAAGCTTTTACATTTGATGTACATGATTTTAAATTAATTTTCTCCAGTATTTTAATTATAGTATAAATGTACATATATCTTGATTTTTGAAGAATTTCAATCACAATTGATTTAACAATAGACATATTTGCTTAGTTAAAATGACTAATACATTATGCGTGCACATACAGGAATGTAAAAGCAAGTATGAATTAAAAAAAAAAACAATATTCTCATGCAAAACAAAGTAAAGCATTATAATTCAAATGCACTAGAGGAAAAGTTAATTAACATGGGAAACTCAAAATTTCTGCAATAGAACATCTAATGATACTTGTAGTAAACGCTTTTTAAAGTTTTATTTGTGTTTCTAACTTTTATACATCAGCATTAGTACAGACAATCAACTGCATCTATACAATATTTGATAGCCCAAACTTTAATAAATGATAAAGGATCAAAATCCCAAAACCATACTGCTCATTATATGCATAAACATAAATTCTTATCTTCTGGAAAAAGACTGAAAACTCGTGAACTTTTAATCGTAGCCTACTTCAGCAACTAGCAAATTCTATTGATATTAAACGTTACAGAGGAAAAAAATCACTTACAGTAATCAATCATGCTGGAAAATATTTTCCACTTTGTTACATAGGTAGACATGTTGACTAGTGTGGTAAAATTCTACTTCATCAGAAGGGAAGTTTATCTTCTTATCATACACTGGTAATTTTGACGAGGTTCACATCTTGTAATGGCACCGTTGACATTCTGTGTATATATGTTTGCTTATCGGGGTATGCGATATTCCGTTGACATATTTTAAGTAAATATTTGCGTCACTGTTTCGTAAGCTGAGAATTTTTTCCTCGGATAAAAGTATACCAAATGAAGCGATTCAACGCAAAATGATATTTCAACCCATAAGCCAAAATAAGGATGTAATTAACAAGGTGAAAATTGATCGATCAAGATCGGGAAATAAAGCTATTTAAATGTATGTTTTCAACTTCAGCAATTTATGTTTATTTTTTTCCACTTAAATTTGACTAAAATTAGACCAAAAGAGAGACATAAAGAGACCTTGCACAGCAGAAATCAAACTTCCCGTTTGAAACATCTTCAAAAAACACATCAAGAATAATTCTTTGAAGCGAAACTATTTTTTTTTGTATTAATGCTTGAACTCTTTTGGCAAAATTGTTATAGTATAAACATTTTTTATCCCCTTTACAAATCAGTACAAATTTCTTAAATGCATTGTACAAAGATCTAAGCACAAGAGGGTGCTGCTATCTCTCTGACAAATTATCAATGAATTCTTATCAACACATTTCAATAGGAGTGGGAAGAGGGAAGATAGAAGGGGGAAGATTCAATGAAAGCCTCTCTAATTTTTATCAGTGGCGTAGAAGTAAATGCAATTTTATAAGCGATGGATACTCCAAAGTGTTACAGTAGAATGAACACTGACTACTCCGACGCTCCATTACTATATACAACTACCCCCCCCCTTCGCTTTTCAATGAAGGGGGTTTAATAATAAATCTAGAGATAATTGTGTTTTAACATTGCTAGCTATTTCTTTCTGTGAAATAGGGTTTGTATGGTAATTCTTTTAATATTCACAAGATGACAATTGCTTGTTTAACTAGACCATTTAGCAAGATCTAGTCTGATTATAGCAGGAGACGTTAAATACTACCCACGATTATTCAAACAACCTGATTAGACTTTATCAAATAAAAGAAAAATAAATAAACTTACAAATACATTACGACTCATTCTAAAGGTTTTGATTCTTGTGGGCAATCAAAAAAGTTGACAAGTAAAGAAACAGAATGTAGACCTCTTCGGTGATGAAAGGAAGAGTACACCTTAAAGTGATGGAGAACAAGATAACGGAAACAAAACTGGGTGCCTACGTAAAAGGTTAACTTATGCAAGTCTCTAAATGATAAATTAACTGTGTCAGTCATTATCAAAGGTATGAAAGAGAACAGAAAATTTTGATGCAAAATTTATCATAAAAACTCGAGCAATAGTTCCTGAAGGACTTGGGAGGTCTGAACTTTGTAACGACCCTTTGTTACTTACTGAGCTTTGGAATCAAGGTGTTTCTCGTTTGTCAGAGAGACACTCGCTTAACTTAATATAAAGCACATAAAGCTTGATCCTCTTCAATTGATAAACTTCTCAAATGTTTCCTTAGTGAAAGCAAAATTTGATTTTTTTATAACGTGACTGAAGCAGATATCTATAGAAAATATAAACATCATTAAATACACGATGACAGATAGATCGAATTTCATTGAGTTTAGACTCGAGAAGAAAATGTAAAATATGGTGAATATCTAAAGTTAGATTAACTTTTAAGAGAGCAAACTTAATTATCATGCCATTCATTTATAGTAACAAAGAAATATTTTTAAGTGAAGTGCATATTAGCTACCTATCCACATTGCTTTCTTTCTCTCGCTGTAATAGCAGTTCATACTAATACATACAGGAAGACAAATGGATTAGGAGGCCTTGTGATAAGAAAATTAACTACTGATGTTTTTCTATTTGAATATTTTTCTTTTTTTTTTTTTGGTATTTCAGCTTATAAACGTCTCTTGTAAGGCTTCAGAAATGCTACTTCAAATCCATGCACGCTAGATGATTTTTTTAAAATGATGACAACAATTAATCGGCATATATTGTCAGAGATAAAAGTACAATATGGCACCTGTATTTTATTACTATTACTTACAAATATATATATATATATATATATATATATATATATATATATATATATATATATATATATATGCTCACTAATATATGGATTAATATTAAATGTAATATAATTTTAGATGCTTGGTGGTTGTTTCAATTATTACAAATTAATGCTTCAATATCAATCAAATATTTTTATTATATTGGTTCCATAGATTTACATTTTTTTGTGGAGGAAATTAATTTCAGCCTCATGTAAATTTTGACAAAGATTTTTCACGCCCACGCGCATCTGTTGTTTGTTAATAAATAAAGCGTCAGACGTATTTACGTAGTTGTGTGTGTTTATGTATCTAAGTAGTTGAAGTAACCTGTAATCGAAGAGCGATAACAAACAAGTACAGGTAATGGTTATATACAGTATATTTTTCTTTTGTTCGATCATTGAGAAAATACTTTATCTTGTATACCAAGTTGAAATTGTAAATTTTCAACATGATGTCTCTCCACACATTCCTCGAATGTTAATATTTTTTGGTTTGTTTCTCAGTCTTTCTTTTCTGTTATATGTTTGTCTGCAAAAACTTTAACTATGCCCATTATTTTGAATGGTTGGAGCGAGAGTTTTCATATTTTGCAAGACGTTTCGCAAAACTTATCTCTTGATAACAATGTATTTAACTTCTTGACTTTGGAGTTTGGCATACTTTTTAAAAGCTTGAATCTTAGCTTTGGGTGCTAGGACTTTCATATATATCATAATTATGTGTATTTTTGTGACAAGACCACCATTTTTGACATCATGACCTTAACCTTGGAATTTGACTTGAGAAAGAAAACTTTATCCTTGCCTGTAACTTCTGAACGATTATTGCTGAACATTTCAAATTTCATTTATGAATTCATTGTGACAGGACTTTGTATCATTATTTTTGACCTCTTGACATTGACGAAAAAACAACTTAATTTGGCTTCATTATCTGAATGTCTTTTACCGAGACTTTTAGATTTCACATGTGTATTTTTGTTGCATGATTTTTTTTACATTAAAGTTTTTTTTTTTAAAACTCTCAACCTTGACTACATTTCAAAAGTTATTACATTGGATTTCACTTGCAATAAGGGAAGACCAGTGTTAACGCTTCACAAACACATTTTATTTCTCTTTATTAAATACCAAAAATATTAAAATTATATACTTTGTAATTCCCAACTTGTTTAAATTATGTCTTAAAATATTTTTAAAAAAAATGATATACGCAATTCATGGATGTAGAATACGAAATACATTTAAATCATATTTTGCACATATGTCTGATTACGTATCTCAATTGTTGTGAGAATACATGTTGTTAGAAATGGCTAGACTTTAATCATATTGTTTTTGGAAAAATTAGGAAACGTGTCGCCTCACCTTAAATGGGTAGGACAAAAATCTACAAAACTTAACATCCATACCATTAAACATTAAAGAAAACTATTCATATTTAAAAATATTTCACATAATGTTCGCCTTTTCTGGACCATTGGATTACTAAAAGCATTGTAAATGACATTATTCTCATTTCTTACTTATTTGCAGCTGAAATAAAGCTTCTCTTTCCATTTGAACAAATTTTGAATTCCTGTCTACCGTACAAAAATAGGTTTTGTGGCAAATTTGATTGAAATTTGTTCCGAAGTTGTTTACGGTAATAAAATAAAAAAAAGATGCGTTTTTGTAAACAATTATACTCCTATTTGGCACTTTATAGCGAAGGTTAAAGTTCAAACTCCTTCTCAAGGCCAATAGATGAATAAATCTTGTTATTCAAAGAAATGACTTTTTGAAAGCCTAAGCGCCTACCACTCAAAAGTTTTCGGTAGGATAAACGTTTTTCTTAAAAAAGGTTATAACTTATATGTTATATCAAAGGGTCAAAGTTAATGGTAAAAAGGGAAATAACCTGTCACAAGAAATACACAAGTGAAATATAAAAGCCCTAACAGTTTTGGCCAAGGTTTCACTTTTTCATTGTAGGCCCAGCTCCAAAGTCAAGGTCAAAATTGTTGGTATCCTATGGAAGGAATTTTCTCAGTTAATAAATCTGTGAAATACATAAGCCCATATATTAATTGTTTAGAAGATATGGCAAAAGTTTAGTTTGTAAACTGTGGGTCGAATTTTAAAGTCAAGTTTGAAAATATTTATACAAAGATCTTGGCACAATAAATACAATTTTAAGACTGAAACCCAGCAACTGTTCAAAAGTTATGACCAAGGTTAAGGACTCCCTCTTAAGTTAATGTTTTGCAAGTGAGTCAACTCTCAAACTCCAAGGTCAAGGACGGGTAAGATAAAAACTATAAACCGGTGTATTTTCAGTTACAGGACATAAAAATTGTGATAAATACGAATAATATCGCTCACTTAAGATTTCAGTCGAAGTTAGCTCGAGTTAGAAGGATTGTGCATTCCAAGTGCCAATGGTAGTTTACAAAACCCGGCCGCCCGAGTAAGCATCAAAACCCTATCAAGAAACCTACGACGTGACTGAATACGTGTTCATTATATAATAAATAGTTATCTTGAAATTTGTCAAGTTACTATCACTCATTTATAATGATTGACTTCAATCAATTCTATCGACATTTCTCTGAATTTTCGCCACCAATGTCGAGATAAACTCTTACCTCTGAGCTTCTTGTCCTCTCTGGCCCTCATGGTTACCATAGGTCAGCACAGAAAACAACAAATAATTTCCACAGATGGGATAGCTGTAGTTGTATATTAAGTGGAGGAGAGTAATTGTCAAATATTCACATCGCAATCAGAGTTGTTTGCTTAATTGATTTTAAAGCTGAGCGATCTTTGTTGACGGTTTGTATTGCATTTTTTGATCATGTTTTATATCCCGAACAATACATGTCAGAAGTGGTTTAGTGAACTGTGTATGGGAAACGGAAAATTTGATTTAAGGTAATTGATATCAATTGTTAATAATTAAGTGTAATATTAATGCTTTGCTTGCAGAAATATATTGTTTTTCTATTGCATATTGATTAGAATTTAAAATATGTTTCTTGGAAAAATAAACGTTATCATATTAGATAATTTGATAACATTTACACTTTACATGTTCCAGTCACCCTAGTGGCGCAGTGGTAAGGGTGTCTGATATAGAGTCGTACATGCTCCAAAGAAAGTTTTTCAAAAAAATTCAAATTAAAAAAAACTTCTTTTTTATATGTGATGTTTTGTCGATAATATTTACTGAAGAGAAATAAATTATATGTTTCAATTAAGATGCAACTGCGTGAATGATAATACTATCGACTATTATAATAAACAAATCTCAAGGCCAAAGGTTTAGCTCATAACCTTTTTCATATTCCATCCCTTGTTTAGCGATTATGAATTATTTAGCGATTGTGATTTATGGTTCCTATTAAATGTTCTAATGCAATATTCAAATTAATATTGCATATTTTAACTTTTTTAAAGGATCTGAACATTTATGAATGTATTTTACTTTTACTGCTATTCCTTACTTTTAGGGCTGGGTATTGGCCCGAGATTTCGTATTGCGATATATTGCGATATTTTAAACTGTATTGCGATACGTATTGCAATATTTTCAATGTAATAAAAATGGCATTTTCTTACTATATTTATGTTAATTTACATGCAGAATGTACATAACTATGATAAGTAACCAACACGAAAAAAAAATCTTGTTGATTTCCTTTTAGTTATGCTCTGAAATGTTCCCCCAAAACAACTTCTGACCTACTGTTTGGCTTAATAACAAACTTTCATAAGTCCATTTTTATATTTAATGACAAAATTCCTTAATCTAAGTATATTGCCAATATATCGATATTACAAAATCGTATTGCGATACGATATTTTTTGTCATTGTATTGCAATATATTGAAATATCGATATTATTGCCCAGCCCTACTTACTTTATTACTATGTGTTTATAAAAATACTTCTTTTTTCCCAGAAAAAAGAATGAATTTATATGAATGAATGCTGAACATATGTCCTGTGATATCTCTTTTAATTTTGGAGTAATCGTTGCACCCTGATTCAAAAGGAAGCGTGCAACGACATCATTTGACTTTGTACAATAAGTATGTTTACTTTTTTGCAACTCTTAAAGATCTTATTGTTGTTGATTCAAAATAATCATGAACATTTAAATACGCTACTTCACAATGTTTACTTTCATTTACAATTTTGGAATGTTAAGAATAAAGTATCAGGTCTGAACAATATTAGGCTTGCCACTTGAGTGCACGTCCACCAAAGATGACAAACCTTTTTAGACCTGGTATTTTGTTACGTCTCCCTTCTTAATAGTTTATAATAGATTTAATCCATTGAACAGTCTACATTTGATGAAATAGAAAAAAAAATTAAAATATCAATCAAATTACGCACTGCTCTGATTCATACTTTCAAATTATTTAGAGTTATCTCGCTTACGTCATTTGAAATGCATCAGATTAAAATGGGGAATACGATTGTCATGCTGCATGTTCCTTTGCATTATTTTAGTGTCATTTAAAAAGACACCACAATTGTAAAGCTATCCGGGTTTTAAAAATACTCTCGTTTGTTTTGTTTAAGTTGCAAAATACTTTATCATCATCAATGACATGAAGGAATATCCTCTTCAAGCATCACTGCAGCACACGCCATCTTAAGGACCTCCCCTCTTTGTGAAGAATTAGTTAAATTCTAATTACTTCTTGTCGTATAATATCGCTTTTTGTTTCATTTAATTGTAATTGATTTTAGATGCAAAATAAAAAAAAATTATATTTTGTTTGATCTTGTCCCTGCTCTTATTCATCGTATCTTGTGGTACCGCATCTTGTGTAATGTGATGTTTGATGTGTCTCTGGTAGAAAAACGGCTACTAGTCGTAATTACAAATTTAAGTCTAAGATGGACTGGGGTATCAATTATTATAAATAAGTTAATCCAATATAGCTAAAAATAAATACAGGTACTTAAGAACAACTGCATTTGTAAGATATGGAATACATTTACTTTTAAGTAAGACTGGTACATTATCAAATATGTAAAAATACAAAACTTTTCATTGTCGAGACATTCATGTAGATATTAGAAATAATTGAAAACATTTGTCTCCCGTCAAAGGTTAATTAACTTGTCTTCTAAACTTCTTCTAAAGTTTATTGTATGATACACATGTATTATAAAACAAAGTTTTGAAGAACATCTATTAAAAGCAATATATTCATTCTCAATTTGAAACTATAAATTTATTATGATGTGATCGGAAAACAATATCCCTCTTCATAGACCATTTGTACTTTCAGACACCATTCCAGTTGATAGTAATGAATATTAAGAAATTTATCACAAGTACTTCAACATTGACTCT
Organism: Saccostrea cuccullata; assembly: GCF_032062105.1. Lineage (NCBI taxonomy): Eukaryota > Metazoa > Mollusca > Bivalvia > Ostreida > Ostreidae > Saccostrea > Saccostrea cuccullata. The sequence continues at coordinate 376 of NW_026923311.1, read as the reverse complement.
TTGTTTATATCCAGATCCTCATCTGTCTCGATATCTTCTGCATCGTTGTCGTTCACATCACCATCAACATTATCCATGTGGCGTGAGATAACATAGTCGTTCATACTGGTTGGCTCATTTTCGATCTGCCAGATTTAAAGGAAAGATTTACTCCAAAGACATACCGTTATTTGAGGAAAGAAATCCAATCAACAAAAAAAGAATATACGAAACAAGAGGCCCATGAGTCACAACATCTGAGTAACCTCACCCTGTAGGGCACCATTGATTCTAATTCACTTATTGTTAAAAAAAACTATCATAAGTATAATCAGTTACCTTTATTACCCCCATTTTCTGCATGAATGTCATTTGAAAAACTAATTACCTTCTGATA